>NW_020929165.1:0-569 GCF_003984885.1 Neopelma chrysocephalum | reverse complement strand
TGCACCGACACAACCCCACCAACCCACCCACCAAGTCCTACCTGCACTGACACAACCATACCAATTCATCCAGAGTCCTGCCTGCACCGACACAACCACACCAACCCACCCACCGAGTCCCACCTGCCTCTCGACCCACCATCTCCAAAGCCTCCTCAACTCTCACTGGGCTTTCTCTGCCACCTCATGCCACCCCCTCTCTCCAGTCCCCAACCCCGGTCACGCACCGTCCACTGGCCTGCTCCACCTCTGGGACAAACGCTGTGGCCACTGGGCCAAATCCTGGGAAGAGCCCCCAGCGCTGTCCCCGAACTGGCCGTAGGGCGAGCGCAGGAAGGTGAGCCGGGGGTAGCAAAAAGGCGCCGGCTCCATCAGGACAGAGAAGAGAGGAGAGCCAGGTACGAAGCAAACCGCGTCCCCCTTCGCCTCTTTCCGCGGGTACTGGTGGGACATGCAGTCTCGGAGCCTTCTCCCAGAGAAGTTCCCTCTTTGGAGAAGGAATTAGTGCAATACAAACAAGCAAAAAAAAAGATAAAATACAAAATAAAGCCTCCGGAGCAGCCCCGCTG
>NW_020929164.1:0-707 GCF_003984885.1 Neopelma chrysocephalum | reverse complement strand
ACCAAGTCCTACCTGCACCGACACAACCCCACCAACCCACCCACCAAGTCCTACCTGCACTGACACAACCCCACCAACCCACCCACCAAGTCCTACCTGCACTGACACAACCATACCAATTCATCCAGAGTCCTGCCTGCACCGACACAACCACACCAACCCACACCCTGAGTCCTACCTGCACCAAGACAACCACACCAGTTCACCCACCAAGTCCTACCTGCACCGACACAACCCCACCAACCCACCCACCGAGTCCCACCTGCCTCTTGACCCACCATCTCCAAAGCCTCCTCAACTCTCGCTGGGCTTTCTCTGCCACCTCGTGCCACCCCCTCTCTCCAGTCCCCAACCCCGGTCACGCACCGTCCACTGGCCTGCTCCACCTCTGGGACAAACGCTGTGGCCACTGGGCCAAATCCTGGGAAGAGCCCCCAGCGCTGTCCCCAAACTGGCCGTAGGGCGAGCGCAGGAAGGTGAGCCGGGGGTAGCAAAAAGGCGCCGGCTCCATCAGGACAGAGAAGAGAGGAGAGCCAGGTACGAAGCAAACCGCGTCCCCCTTCGCCTCCTTCCGCGGGTACTGGTGGGACATGCAGTCTCGGAGCCTTCTCCCAGAGAAGTTCCCTCTTTGGAGAAGGAATTAGTGCAATACAAACAAGCAAAAAAAAGATAAAATACAAAATAAAGCCTCCGGAGCAGCCCCGCTG
>NW_020929163.1:0-474 GCF_003984885.1 Neopelma chrysocephalum | reverse complement strand
ATACTATCACTGCCTTATTCTGGGAAGCAGCGGAACGGGGCGAGCGCCGCAGCAGTGACAGATCGGTGTAGACTCCACGTACTCGGGTTCCTCCCACTCTTGTCACGGCCATTCCTCCTCACCAGTTGCCAGTGCTGGGGAGAGGTAGAACTGAGATTTTGGGGAAATGCAGGAACAGGGTGATCAGGGTTTGCTTTGCACCCTCACGGCCTCGGTGGTGGGATCTCAGCTGTGCCGTGCCCGCAGGAGCAGCTCGTGGGGGTCACGGTTCCTTGGGGCAGGGGAGGAGAAGGGTGTGTTTGTTGGCTGAGCCTTGATCCAGGCTTAGGATCACAGAATCATGGAATAGCCTGAGCTGGAAGGACCCCTGAGGATCACCCAGTCCAAGCCCTGCCCCGCCCCGGACATCCCAACAATCCCTGAGAGTGTTGTCCAAACCCTCCTGGAGCTCTGGCAGCCTTGGGACCGTGCCCA
>NW_020929162.1:0-415 GCF_003984885.1 Neopelma chrysocephalum | reverse complement strand
ATACTATCACTGCCTTATTCTGGGAAGCAGCGGAACGGGGCGAGCGCTGCAGCACCGACAGATCGGTGTAGACTCCACGTACTCGGGTTCCTCCCACTCTTGTCACGGCCATTCCTCCTCACCAGTTGCCAGTGCTGGGGAGAGGTAGAACTGAGATTTTGGGGAAATGCAGGAACGGGGTGATCAGGGTTTGCTTTGCACCCTCACGGCCTCGGTGGTGGGATCTCAGCTGTGCCGTGCCCACAGGAGCAGCTCGTGGGGGTCACGGTTCCTTGGGGCAGGGGAGGAAAAGGGTGTGTTTATTGACTGAGCCTTGATCCAGGCTTAGGATCACAGAATCATGGAGTAGCCTGAGCTGGAAGGACCCCCAAGGATCACCCAGTCCAAGCCCTGGCCCTGCCCAGGACACCCCAAC
>NW_020929161.1:0-619 GCF_003984885.1 Neopelma chrysocephalum | reverse complement strand
ATAATGGGCTTGTTTAAGATTTAATGGGAAGAGGAAGTTAAAAGAGGTAAATTCTGCCTTGCCCCCCCTCTGCTAAAGGACAATTTGCTGCTTCCTATGTATTTCTAAGTGCAGTTTTTACTGTTATTTCCAGTGTGACTGTCAAAACCCATCCTCGATTCTTCACAGGGCAGGAAATGAAACTGTGCTGTTGGGTTTTTGCCCCGTTCCTTCCTTTGTTGTGGTGGTGTGTTCTCATCCCCTGGTCCTGCAGCCCCAACCCACCCACAGTGTCCTGCTCACACCTTGCAGCAGGTTTCACGTGGTTACACCCCAAACCCCAGGACTGCAGTGATGCTGCTGTTGCAGTCCCATATTTTGTGCTAATGCTGCCACCAAAAACGTGGTGGCCCCTTGGCTGTGCTGCTCCTTCTCCACCACGGGCTCGTTCCTCCGTCCTTGCTTGCCAAGGCCAGCATTTATTTGATCCAGCTGAAAATTAAATAAACCCAGAACTCCTTCGTGAACATAGAATTATGGAATACCTTGAGCTGGGAGAGACCCACCAGGATCACCCAGTCCAACTCCTGGCTCTGCCCAGGACACCCCAACACTCCCCCCTGTCCCTCAGAGCGTTGTC
>NW_020929160.1:0-601 GCF_003984885.1 Neopelma chrysocephalum | reverse complement strand
ATAATGGGCTTGTTTAAGATTTAATGGGAAGAGGAAGTTAAAAGAGGCAAATTCTGCCTTGCCCCCCCTCTGCTAAAGGACAATTTGCTGCTTCCTATGTATTTCTAAGTGCAGTTTTTACTGTTATTTCCAGTGTGACTGTCAAAACCCATCCTCGATTCTTCACAGGGCAGGAAATGAAACTGTGCTGTTGGGTTTTTCCCCCGTTCCTTCCTTTGTTGTGGTGGTGTGTTTTCATCCCCTGGTCCCGCAGCCCCAACTCACCCACAGTGTCCTGCTCACACCTTGCAGCAGGTTTCACGTGGTTACACCCCAAACCCCAGGACTGCAGTGATGCTGCTGTTGCAGTCCCATATTTTGTGCTAATGCTGCCACCAAAAACGTGGTGGCCCCTTGGCTGTGCTGCTCTTTCTCCACCACGGGCTCGTTCCTCCGTCCTTGCTTGCCAAGGCCAGCATTTATTTGATCCAGCTGAAAATTAAATAAACCCAGAACTCCTTTGTGAACATAGAATTATGGAATACCCTGAGCTGGAAGGGACCCCCAAGGATCATCCAGTCCAAGCCCTGGCCCTGCCCAGGACACCCCAACACTCCCCCCT
>NW_020929159.1:0-3358 GCF_003984885.1 Neopelma chrysocephalum | reverse complement strand
TGCCCTCAGCTGCTCCTCGATGGCCCCTCCAGGCCCTTCCCCATCCCTGTGTCCCTCCTTGGGACACTCTCTAAGAGCTTTAAGATTTATTTTATATGATGGTGCCCAAAACTCCACACAGTTCTGGGCACCAAAGCCAGTTGAAATCTCTGTGATGGTGTCACAGCCGTAGAGTTACAACCCCAGAGATGGCAAAGCCCCAGTGGAAAATATGTGTGATGCTCACTCAGCAAAGCTCCTGCTCCCTCCCCTCTCCCAGTCCCCCCATTCTTTTCCACACAACTGTGCTGGACGAGCTGGTGGAGATGAAAAAAACCTAAATATTTTGGGATAACGATGCTGAGTCATTAACCATGTGATGGAAACAATTCCTCCAGTTATCTCCAGCCAGCTCCACCTCCAGCCTCCCAGTAGCTGGGGGCTGCTAAAGTGCTGTCCCTCCTCCTCCAGAGCCCTTTGTGTTCCAAGTCCTTCTGTCCACAGGCAGCAATGGCCACTCTGTCCATGACTCACACCCTGGGCACTGCATTCACTCTGATAACACTCATTCCTCAGACCCTTTCACATCTAACAGTTGGAAAAGTCTGGAATAAGTAGACTGGGGAGGGGAGAAGGATTCGGTCCCATTTGCTTCTCTTTAAATATTTAAATTAGTGGCTGAAAACCAACCTTAACAGGGACCTCAGCAATTGTAAGTCTTAAATTTTACATCTATTTCCACGCCTGCACCATCCTGGATACAGGTGTGGACATCCTGCAGATGTAGTTTGCATATAAAAAAGCTGTTTGTGCAGCTCTGGAGGTGCAGGAAAAGCTTTTCTGCATGCAAACCAACATCCACATTTTGAAAATGTGTCATTAAGTGGTGGTTTATCACAGATTTTTTTTGCCTTCCTCCCTTCCAAATAACTGTGTACATAGGATTGAAATACTGTGTGAGCTTCTGGTTGGAACAGGATTTTCTGATTCTTCAGTAATTTATATTTACTCCCATCTAACAATGAAAATTGCTTACAGCACAAAACTTCAGCCTACTATGGATTAAAATGCATTTTGGAAATGTCCCCAGATTCCTGGCACATTAATTACGACGACTCAAATGTACAGAGCATTTGGGATCTTTAATCTTCACATTCCTGTAATAAGAAAAGTTGTATAATCCACCTCTGAAGGACAAATCCTCGTGAAAATATTGCAACTATATCCTGGTGGTGGACTTTTGAAACCTCTCATCCATATTCAGCGAGGAAAAGCCTCTCATTTTCTCCCATTACCACATTTGCTTGTTTGTTGAAAAGCACTCCTGGAGCTCAGCTGCTGTTCCAGGTCCATTTCCCCCCCTCCACAGCCTGTTTTCTTCCCTGGAATTGCTCGTGGGTGGGCAAAGATGGGACCAGAGCAAAGATGGAACACTGAGCTGGTGCTTCACTGGCCCAGGTTGCCCAGAGAAGCTGTGGCTGCCCCTGGATCCCTGGAAGTGTCCCAGGCCAGGTTGGACGGGGCTTGGAGCAACCTGGGCTGGTGGAAGGTGTCCCTGCCCTTGGCAGGGGTGGCACTGGATGGGCTTTAAGGTCCCTTCCAACCCAGGCCATCCTGGGATTGTATGAGGTGCCACCTGGGAGAGGGGACAGAGGTGAAGCCCAGGGGATGGACAAGCAGGTGAAAGGCAGGTTAAAATGTGGTGCTTCCTAATATTCCCTATTTGCTGAACTCAGCCTGGTCCTGGAAGGAGAAATCTTCCTCTGGCAGTGGTGTTGTGGGTCATTGCCATCCCTGACTTCTAAAGTGTTGAAGTTTAATGGCATTTTCATAGAATCCCACACTCACAGAATCCCAGAATGGTTTGGGTTGGGAGGGACCTCAAAGCCCACCCAGTGCCACCCCCTGCCATGGGCAGGGACACCTTCCACCAGCCCAGGTTGCTCCAAGCCCATCCAACCTGGCCTTGGACACTTCCAGGGATCCAGGGGCAGCCACAGCTTCTCTGGGAAACCTGGGCCAGGGCCTCCCCACCCTCCCAGCCAGGAATTCCTTCCCAATATCCCATCTATCCCTGCCCTCTGGCAGTGGGAAGCCATTCCCTGTGTCCTGTCCCTCCATCCCTTGTCCCCAGTCCCTCTCCAGCTCTCCTGGAGCCCCTTTAGGCCCTGGAAGGGGCTCTCAGCTCTCCCTGGATCCTTCTCTTCTCCAGGTGAACCCCCCCAGCTCTCCCAGCCTGGTTCCAGAGCAGAGGGGATGATCCAGCCCTGGGATCATCTTGGTGCCTCCTCTGGACTCACTCCAAGAGCTCACTCCATCTTTCCTGTGCTGAGGACCCCAGAGTTGGACCCAGCACTGCAGGGGGGTCTCCCAAGAGCAGATCAGAGGGACAGAATCACCTCCTTTGACCTCCTGGTCCTGCTCCTCCTTTGGTGCAGCCCAGGACGCCGTCGACCCTCTGGGCTGAGGGATTTTCCCGCTTCTTTTCCAGTTCACCTCTCCCAACTCGGCCTCTGTATGTCACAGACAAACCACACACATGAAGGAAAATTCCACTGAACATTTGTGCTTTTCACTCTCTCCTTGTTTCCAAACACCATTCTCGAAGCACGTGGTGCCAAGTTACATAATATATATATATATTAGTCCTCCCTCTCCTGTTCCAGGGTCCTGCACAGGAGCAGATTTGGGGTCTTTGAGGGCAGCTGAAGAGGAAGAAAAACGTGGATAATTCTTCCCTGTGCATCCCAGAGAGCAGAACAGCTGAGCTGGGCTGGGGACAAACACTTAGTAGGAGAAAACATAAGATTTTCTGGAAAGGTGTGTTGCTCCAGGATCATCCATCAGAGGAGGGATATTTGGACGTGACACAACATGAAAAAGTCCAGTTTGGGCTCTTTCAGGGCTCAGACATCGTGTGTTACTTGTCCAACCTGAGAAACCAAAGAGAATCTGTTTAACATCCTCCTCTGGATAACAACCAGTGGTTGTTGGTGACATGGAAAAACCCCCTGGGATTGAACCTGTCAGAACTCCAACGTGATCAGTTCAAAACTTTGCTGTTTGCTGTGTGATATTTGTAATTTTATCTCTAGACAGAGCTAAACCTGTTCCTCTCCTTGCCAAAGGAAACGATAGATATAAATCATCTACCAAAAAAAAAGTGAGGCACGGGGCCATTGTTTATGTGATATGGAACAATTTCAGTCTTGGTAATTATTTATTTTGGTCCAGCTACAAAGAGGTAAAAGCCTTATTTATTTTTTTTTTTTAGAAAGACAGGAAAGAAAGCAAACATAAAGCATTCCATTTTCCTTGGCATTTTCACACCGATAATGGGCTTGTTTAAGATTTAATGGGAAGAGGAAGTTAAAAGAGG
>NW_020929158.1:0-736 GCF_003984885.1 Neopelma chrysocephalum | reverse complement strand
GGGGGGGCTGTCCCGGTACCGTGGGGGCCTATCCCGGTACCAGGGGGGGCTGTCCTGGTGTCGGGGGGGGCTGTCCCGGTGCCAGGGGGGGCTATCCCGGTACCGTGGGGTCTATCCCGGTGCCATGGGGGCTGTCCCGGTGCCCTGGGGGGCTGTCCTGGTACCATGGGGGGCTGTCCCGGTACCGTGGGGGGGCTGTCCCGGTGCCAGGGGGGTCTGTCCCGGTACCATGGGGGCTGTCCCAGTACCAGGGGGGTCTATCCCGGTACCGGGGGGGTTGTCCCGGTGCCAGGGGGGCTGTCCCGGTACCATGGGGGGGTTGTCCCGGTGCCATGGGGGGGCTATCCCGGTACCGTGGGGGTTGTCCCGGTACCGTGTGGGGTCTGTCCCGGTGCCCCCCGTGCCCGTGGCGGGGGCTGAAGCGGGTCGGGGACACCTCATAAGCACACACACAACGACCCTCCCGGCGGGGAGCGGGCGCGGCTCCGGCCTCTTGTGCCGAGCGGGAGCTTCCCTTCAGTGCCTCCTCCTCCTCCTCTTCCTCCTCCTCCTCCTCCTCCTCCTCCTCCTCGCGGTCTCCTGTCCCTGCCGGGCCTTAGGACACGCCGGGGTCCCTGGCGCGGGGCTCGGTGCCGCTGGGACCGAGGAGGGAGCCGGGGGGCTCCTCGGGGTACTCGGCCCCGTCGGGGCAGAAGGGCCCCTCGCCCAGCTCGAAGAAGATCGGCAGCTCCCCCCC
>NW_020929157.1:0-702 GCF_003984885.1 Neopelma chrysocephalum | reverse complement strand
CGGCTGCTTCCCGGGAATATGGAGGGGGAACATGGGCAGGGAACTGGTTGCTTCCCGGGAATACAAAGAGGGCACAGAGTGGGGGTCTGGGGTGGGCAGGGGGGTATGGGATGGACCGGGGGGATCTGGGATGGACTGGGGGGATCTGGGATGGGCAGGGAATCGGCTCCTTCCCTGGGAACAGGGCCTGTGGGAGCACTGGGATGGACTGGGGGTGACTGGGATGTCCAGAGGGGATCTGGGATGGACTGGGGGGATCTGGGATGGGCAGGGAATTGGCTCCTTCCCTGGGAACAGGGCCTGTGGGAGCACTGGGATGGACAGAGGGGATCTGGGATGGACTGGGGGGGATCTGGGATGGACAGAGGGGATCTGGGATGGGCAGAGGGGATCTGGGATGGACTGGGGGGGATCTGGGATGGGCAGGGAACCGGTTGCTTCCCTGGGAACAGGGCCCGTGGGAGCACTGGGATGGACTGGGGGGATCTGGGATGGACAGAGGGGGTCTGGGATGGGCAGGGAATCAGCTGCTTCCCTGGGAACAGGGCCTGTGGGAGCACTGGGATGGACTGGGGGGATCTGGGATGGAAGAAGGAACCAACCCAGCAGCAGGAAGAGGAATCCCAGGATGGGTTGGGTTGGAGGGACCTCAAAGCCCCCCCCGGTGCCACCCCCATGGGCAGGGACACCTTCCCCTGGGAC
>NW_020929156.1:0-738 GCF_003984885.1 Neopelma chrysocephalum | reverse complement strand
GGGGGGGCTGTCCCGGTACCGTGGGGGCCTATCCCGGTACCAGGGGGGGCTGTCCTGGTGTCGGGGGGGGCTGTCCCGGTGCCAGGGGGGGCTATCCCGGTACCGTGGGGTCTATCCCGGTGCCATGGGGGCTGTCCCGGTGCCCTGGGGGGCTGTCCTGGTACCATGGGGGGCTGTCCCGGTACCGTGGGGGGGCTGTCCCGGTGCCAGGGGGGTCTGTCCCGGTACCATGGGGGCTGTCCCAGTACCAGGGGGGTCTATCCCGGTACCGGGGGGGGTTGTCCCGGTGCCAGGGGGGCTGTCCCGGTACCATGGGGGGGTTGTCCCGGTGCCATGGGGGGGCTATCCCGGTACCGTGGGGGTTGTCCCGGTACCGTGTGGGGTCTGTCCCGGTGCCCCCCCGTGCCCGTGGCGGGGGCTGAAGCGGGTCGGGGACACCTCATAAGCACACACACAACGACCCTCCCGGCGGGGAGCGGGCGCGGCTCCGGCCTCTTGTGCCGAGCGGGAGCTTCCCTTCAGTGCCTCCTCCTCCTCCTCTTCCTCCTCCTCCTCCTCCTCCTCCTCCTCCTCGCGGTCTCCTGTCCCTGCCGGGCCTTAGGACACGCCGGGGTCCCTGGCGCGGGGCTCGGTGCCGCTGGGACCGAGGAGGGAGCCGGGGGGCTCCTCGGGGTACTCGGCCCCGTCGGGGCAGAAGGGCCCCTCGCCCAGCTCGAAGAAGATCGGCAGCTCCCCCCC
>NW_020929155.1:0-703 GCF_003984885.1 Neopelma chrysocephalum | reverse complement strand
CGGCTGCTTCCCGGGAATATGGAGGGGGAACATGGGCAGGGAACTGGTTGCTTCCCGGGAATACAAAGAGGGCACAGAGTGGGGGTCTGGGGTGGGCAGGGGGGTATGGGATGGACCGGGGGGATCTGGGATGGACTGGGGGGATCTGGGATGGGCAGGGAATCGGCTCCTTCCCTGGGAACAGGGCCTGTGGGAGCACTGGGATGGACTGGGGGTGACTGGGATGTCCAGAGGGGATCTGGGATGGACTGGGGGGATCTGGGATGGGCAGGGAATTGGCTCCTTCCCTGGGAACAGGGCCTGTGGGAGCACTGGGATGGACAGAGGGGATCTGGGATGGACTGGGGGGGATCTGGGATGGACAGAGGGGATCTGGGATGGGCAGAGGGGATCTGGGATGGACTGGGGGGGATCTGGGATGGGCAGGGAACCGGTTGCTTCCCTGGGAACAGGGCCCGTGGGAGCACTGGGATGGACTGGGGGGATCTGGGATGGACAGAGGGGGTCTGGGATGGGCAGGGAATCAGCTGCTTCCCTGGGAACAGGGCCTGTGGGAGCACTGGGATGGACTGGGGGGATCTGGGATGGAAGAAGGAACCAACCCAGCAGCAGGAAGAGGAATCCCAGGATGGGTTGGGTTGGAGGGACCTCAAAGCCCCCCCCCGGTGCCACCCCCATGGGCAGGGACACCTTCCCCTGGGAC
>NW_020929154.1:0-761 GCF_003984885.1 Neopelma chrysocephalum | reverse complement strand
GATGGGAGCAGGATCCCGATGGGAGCAGGACCCTGATGGGAGCAGGATCCTGTTGGAAGCAGGATCCCAATAGGAGCAGGATCCCGATGGGAGCAGGACCCTGATGGGAGCAGGACCCTGATGGGAGCAGGACCCTGATGGGAGCAGGATCCCGATGGGAGCAGGACCCCGATGGGAGCAGGACCCTGATGGGAGCAGGACCCTGATGGGAGCAGGATCCTGTTGGGAGCAGGACCCTGATGGGAGCAGGACCCTGATGGGAGCAGGATCCCGATGGGAGCAGGATCCTGTTGGAAGCAGGATCCCAATGGGAGCAGGATCCCAATGGGATCAGGATCCTGATGGGAGCAAGACCCTGATGGGATCAGGATCCTGATGGAAGCAGGATCCTGATGGGAGCAGGACCCTGATGGGAGCAGGACCCCGATGGGAGCAGGACCCTGATGGGAGCAGGATCCTGATGGGAGCAGGACCCTGATGGGAGCAGGATCCCAATGGGAGCAGGATCCCAATGGGATCAGGATCCTGATGGGAGCAAGACCCTGATGGGATCAGGATTCTGATGGGAGCAGGACCCCGATGGGAGCAGGATCCTGATGGGAGCAGGACCCCGATGGGAGCAGGATCATGATGGGAGCAGGATCCCGATGGGAGCAGGATCATGATGGGAGCAGGATCCTGATGGGAGCAGGACCCTGATGGGAGAAGGACCCCGATGGGAGCAGGATCCCGATGGGAGCAGGACCCCGATGGGAGCAGGA
>NW_020929153.1:0-360 GCF_003984885.1 Neopelma chrysocephalum | reverse complement strand
CTGCTTCCCGGGAATATGGAGGGGGAACATGGGCAAGGAACTGGCTGCTTCCTGGGAATACGGACAGGGAACATGGGCAGGGAATTGGCTGCTTCCCTGGAATATGGAGGGGAATATGGGCAGGGAACTGGCTGCTTCCTGGGAATACAAAGGGGGCACAGAGTGGGGGTCTGGAATGGGCAGGGGGGTATGGGATGGACAGGAGGGGATCTGGGATGGACTGGGGGGATCTGGGATGGACAGAGGGGATCTGGGATGGACAGAGGGGATCTGGGATGGGCAGGGAACCAGCTGCTTCCCTGGAATACTGAGGGGATCATGCTGGGGTGGGCGGGGGGCACCTGGAATGGGCAAAGGGGG
>NW_020929152.1:0-761 GCF_003984885.1 Neopelma chrysocephalum | reverse complement strand
GATGGGAGCAGGATCCCGATGGGAGCAGGACCCTGATGGGAGCAGGATCCTGTTGGAAGCAGGATCCCAATAGGAGCAGGATCCCGATGGGAGCAGGACCCTGATGGGAGCAGGACCCTGATGGGAGCAGGACCCTGATGGGAGCAGGATCCCGATGGGAGCAGGACCCCGATGGGAGCAGGACCCTGATGGGAGCAGGACCCTGATGGGAGCAGGATCCTGTTGGGAGCAGGACCCTGATGGGAGCAGGACCCTGATGGGAGCAGGATCCCGATGGGAGCAGGATCCTGTTGGAAGCAGGATCCCAATGGGAGCAGGATCCCAATGGGATCAGGATCCTGATGGGAGCAAGACCCTGATGGGATCAGGATCCTGATGGAAGCAGGATCCTGATGGGAGCAGGACCCTGATGGGAGCAGGACCCCGATGGGAGCAGGACCCTGATGGGAGCAGGATCCTGATGGGAGCAGGACCCTGATGGGAGCAGGATCCCAATGGGAGCAGGATCCCAATGGGATCAGGATCCTGATGGGAGCAAGACCCTGATGGGATCAGGATTCTGATGGGAGCAGGACCCCGATGGGAGCAGGATCCTGATGGGAGCAGGACCCCGATGGGAGCAGGATCATGATGGGAGCAGGATCCCGATGGGAGCAGGATCATGATGGGAGCAGGATCCTGATGGGAGCAGGACCCTGATGGGAGAAGGACCCCGATGGGAGCAGGATCCCGATGGGAGCAGGACCCCGATGGGAGCAGGA
>NW_020929151.1:0-360 GCF_003984885.1 Neopelma chrysocephalum | reverse complement strand
CTGCTTCCCGGGAATATGGAGGGGGAACATGGGCAAGGAACTGGCTGCTTCCTGGGAATACGGACAGGGAACATGGGCAGGGAATTGGCTGCTTCCCTGGAATATGGAGGGGAATATGGGCAGGGAACTGGCTGCTTCCTGGGAATACAAAGGGGGCACAGAGTGGGGGTCTGGAATGGGCAGGGGGGTATGGGATGGACAGGAGGGGATCTGGGATGGACTGGGGGGATCTGGGATGGACAGAGGGGATCTGGGATGGACAGAGGGGATCTGGGATGGGCAGGGAACCAGCTGCTTCCCTGGAATACTGAGGGGATCATGCTGGGGTGGGCGGGGGGCACCTGGAATGGGCAAAGGGGG
>NW_020929150.1:0-595 GCF_003984885.1 Neopelma chrysocephalum | reverse complement strand
GGGTTTTGGG
Source organism: Neopelma chrysocephalum (assembly GCF_003984885.1). Taxonomy (NCBI): domain Eukaryota; kingdom Metazoa; phylum Chordata; class Aves; order Passeriformes; family Pipridae; genus Neopelma; species Neopelma chrysocephalum. The sequence goes on along the minus strand of NW_020929150.1, from coordinate 585 downwards.
GTCCCCTCAGGGTTTGGGGTGCCCACGGGGTTTTGGGATCCCTGCAGGGTTTGGGGTGCCCACAGGATTTTGGGGTCCCCACGGGGTTTTGGGGTCCCCCCGGGGTTTTGGGGTCCCTGCAGGGTTTTGGGTGCCGTGGAGTCCCGGCAGAGATCACACCCGGACCCTCCCGCCGGCGCCACATCGGCAAACGTTTATTTCCTTTAAACCCCCCCGGATCCGGCTCCCCGGGGGCGAGGGGGGCACCGGGATGAGGGGGGACCCCTTCCCTGGGCACAGGCCCCCCCCTCCTGCACCCCATTGCCGGGCAGACCCCCTCCTGCACCCCCAGCACCCCATTCCCGGGCAGACCCCCCTCCTGCACCTCCAGCACCCCATTCCCGGGCAGACCCCCCTCCTGCACCCCGTTCCCGGGCAGATCCCCCTCCTGCACCTCCAGCACCCCATTCCCGGGCAGACCCCCCTTCTGCTCCCCCGGTTCCCCCCCCGGCTCTCCATTCCCGGCCATGCCCGATGCCCTGGGGGGTCTGTCCCGGTACCGTGGGGGGGCTGTCCCAGTGTTGGGGGGGCTGTCCCGGTACCGTG
>NW_020929149.1:0-1049 GCF_003984885.1 Neopelma chrysocephalum | reverse complement strand
AGCAGGACCCCGATGGGAGCAGGACCCTGATGGGAGCAGGACCCTGATGGGAACAGGACCCCGATGGGAGCAGGATCCTGTTGGGAGCAGGATCCCGATGGGAGCAGGACCCAGGGCTTTGATCCCGACCCGCCTTCCCAAAAAAACGATTCCCAACCCAGCGCCTTCGGAGCGGAGAAAACAGCCAGGAGGTGCCAGAGCAGTTGTTTTATATATATTTGTATGTATAGAGCCAGATATTTATATATATATAGACAGAAGTGGGTTCTTCTCTCATGTAAAAATTCAAAATACAGTTTTTTTTTTTGCTATTCACAATCCCAAGGTCAATAATGTACAAATTCCACTGCGGAGCCGGGGAGGGGGAGGGGGGGGGAAGGAGCCAACGGAAAAACGGGAACACACGGAGCGGGAAACGGAAACGAGGAGCTCGGGGAGGGTGTGGGGGGCACCGGGAGGGGGGATTTTTGGGGTGCCCTGGGGTGCTGGGGGACCACTGGTTTTTTTGGGGTGCCCCGGGGTGTTGGGGCACCATTTTTTGGGATGCCGGTGGGTTTTAGGGCACTGCTGGGATTTGGGGTCCCGCTGGGCTTTGGGGGGGCCGCAGAACTCCAGGGTACCGCGGGGTTTTGGGGTGGCACCATGTTTCGGGGCACTGTGGGGCTCTGGGGTGCTGCCTGCCAGGTTTTGGGGACGCCCCTGGGAGTCCAGGTGCTGTGGGGTCCCACGGAGCTTCAGGGGCCCGTGGGGTTTTGGGGTCCTGTGAGGTTTTGGGGTGCTGCTGGGCTTGGGGGCACCAATGGGACTTTGGGGTCCTGTGGGGTTTCAGGGACTCGTGTAGGATTTTGCAGTCCTGGGGTGTTTTGGGGTCCTGTGGCATTTCGGGATCCCTGAAGCGTTTCAGGGTCCCCTCAGGGTTTGGGACCCCCACGGGGTTCCGGGGTCCCCTCAGGGTTTGGGATCCTCACAGGGTTTTGGGGTCCCCTCAGGGTTTGGGATCCTCACGGGGTTTTGGGGTCCCTGCAGGGTTTGGGATCCCTGCAGGGTTT
>NW_020929148.1:0-597 GCF_003984885.1 Neopelma chrysocephalum | reverse complement strand
GGGTTTTGGGGTCCCCTCAGGGTTTGGGGTGCCCACGGGGTTTTGGGATCCCTGCAGGGTTTGGGGTGCCCACAGGATTTTGGGGTCCCCACGGGGTTTTGGGGTCCCCCCCGGGGTTTTGGGGTCCCTGCAGGGTTTTGGGTGCCGTGGAGTCCCGGCAGAGATCACACCCGGACCCTCCCGCCGGCGCCACATCGGCAAACGTTTATTTCCTTTAAACCCCCCCGGATCCGGCTCCCCGGGGGCGAGGGGGGCACCGGGATGAGGGGGGACCCCTTCCCTGGGCACAGGCCCCCCCCCTCCTGCACCCCATTGCCGGGCAGACCCCCTCCTGCACCCCCAGCACCCCATTCCCGGGCAGACCCCCCTCCTGCACCTCCAGCACCCCATTCCCGGGCAGACCCCCCTCCTGCACCCCGTTCCCGGGCAGATCCCCCTCCTGCACCTCCAGCACCCCATTCCCGGGCAGACCCCCCTTCTGCTCCCCCGGTTCCCCCCCCGGCTCTCCATTCCCGGCCATGCCCGATGCCCTGGGGGGTCTGTCCCGGTACCGTGGGGGGGCTGTCCCAGTGTTGGGGGGGCTGTCCCGGTACCGTG
>NW_020929147.1:0-1049 GCF_003984885.1 Neopelma chrysocephalum | reverse complement strand
AGCAGGACCCCGATGGGAGCAGGACCCTGATGGGAGCAGGACCCTGATGGGAACAGGACCCCGATGGGAGCAGGATCCTGTTGGGAGCAGGATCCCGATGGGAGCAGGACCCAGGGCTTTGATCCCGACCCGCCTTCCCAAAAAAACGATTCCCAACCCAGCGCCTTCGGAGCGGAGAAAACAGCCAGGAGGTGCCAGAGCAGTTGTTTTATATATATTTGTATGTATAGAGCCAGATATTTATATATATATAGACAGAAGTGGGTTCTTCTCTCATGTAAAAATTCAAAATACAGTTTTTTTTTTTGCTATTCACAATCCCAAGGTCAATAATGTACAAATTCCACTGCGGAGCCGGGGAGGGGGAGGGGGGGGGAAGGAGCCAACGGAAAAACGGGAACACACGGAGCGGGAAACGGAAACGAGGAGCTCGGGGAGGGTGTGGGGGGCACCGGGAGGGGGGATTTTTGGGGTGCCCTGGGGTGCTGGGGGACCACTGGTTTTTTTGGGGTGCCCCGGGGTGTTGGGGCACCATTTTTTGGGATGCCGGTGGGTTTTAGGGCACTGCTGGGATTTGGGGTCCCGCTGGGCTTTGGGGGGGCCGCAGAACTCCAGGGTACCGCGGGGTTTTGGGGTGGCACCATGTTTCGGGGCACTGTGGGGCTCTGGGGTGCTGCCTGCCAGGTTTTGGGGACGCCCCTGGGAGTCCAGGTGCTGTGGGGTCCCACGGAGCTTCAGGGGCCCGTGGGGTTTTGGGGTCCTGTGAGGTTTTGGGGTGCTGCTGGGCTTGGGGGCACCAATGGGACTTTGGGGTCCTGTGGGGTTTCAGGGACTCGTGTAGGATTTTGCAGTCCTGGGGTGTTTTGGGGTCCTGTGGCATTTCGGGATCCCTGAAGCGTTTCAGGGTCCCCTCAGGGTTTGGGACCCCCACGGGGTTCCGGGGTCCCCTCAGGGTTTGGGATCCTCACAGGGTTTTGGGGTCCCCTCAGGGTTTGGGATCCTCACGGGGTTTTGGGGTCCCTGCAGGGTTTGGGATCCCTGCAGGGTTT
>NW_020929146.1:0-1489 GCF_003984885.1 Neopelma chrysocephalum | reverse complement strand
GGTTGTCCCACAACATCAGGGATGGAGGTGAGCGAGGGGACCCCCCCGCGCACGGGGAGACCCCCTCCAGAAACTCCTGAGCTGCCTCGGGGCTTAAGCGGGGGGTCCCCATCGGGGTCCGCTCCTGGCCCCCCAGGAATCCTGGGATCCTGTGCCCTGCGGGGGGCTCGGGGAGGAGGGGGGGGGGTCACTGCTGCCCCCAGCCCCATTTCCCCGCGGGACCCTCTCCCGGGGGGGCAGCACGAGGGGCACTGTGCCCCCCCCATTCCCATCCCAGCTCCCGAGGGGGTCCCGGGGGGGCTCCGGTGCCCTCGGCAGGTCCCTCACCGGGACCCCCCCGAGCCCCGAGTGCCCACGGACCCCCCTCATTCCCCACTCCCCACCACATCCCCCAAGGCCCACCCGGAGCTGATCCCACCGGGAAAACCCGTGGGATACCCCGGAGATTCCAGAGCTGGAGAGGGCGGGGAGTTCTCACCTCAGGCATCCCCAGGGATGGATCCATCCGTGGGTCCGGGAGTCAAACACGGCGGGAGCCCCATTTTCTGAGCTGAGTTTGTCCGTCCTCAGCTCCAGCTGCCAAATCCTGACCCCCCCCGGGGGGCTCTGGATCCCTCGGGACACCCCTGGGCAGCTCCTTCTGGGAAGCGTCACCCCCAGCCCGCGGGAATTTCGGGGTTCTGGGGGTCATCTCAACACTGGGGCTGTTTCCTGCTATTCCCTCATCATCCCCCCTCCTCCTCCTCACCTCGGCAGCCACACCCTCACCCAGCACCCCCCCCCCCCGATTGCTTCGTTAACCCCCCCGGGGCTAATTACAGATTCCTGGGGCTAATTAGAGACTCCTGGGGTGCTTAGGGGGGGAAGGGACTTCGGAGATCATCTCATTTCAACCCCAATTCCACGGGCAGGGACACCTTCCGCTATCCCAGGGTGATCCAACCTGGCCTGGGACATTTCCAGGGATGGGGCAGCCCCAGGTCACCCCAGACACAGAATGTGGGATGAGGTCGGGGCCTGGAATGGCCTCGGGAAGGGCTCAGGAGCTGGGATGAGGGCAGGAGCTGGGATGAGGTCAGGGCCTGGAATGGCCTCGGGAAGGACTCAGGAGCTGGGATGAGGTCGGGGCCTAGAATGGCCTCGGGAAGGGCTCCGGAGCTGGGATGAGGTTGGGGCCTGGAATGGCCTCGGGAAGGGCTCCGGAGCTGGGATGAAGTCATGGCCCAGCACGGCCTCGGGAAGGGCAGGAGCTGGGATGAGGTTGGGGCCTGGAATGGCCTTGGGAAGGGCAGGAGCTGGGATGAGGTCGGGGCCTGGAATGGCCTTGGGAAGGGCTCAGGAGCTCATGGTGGATCCCGCCAGAGCAGCCCCTGGATGCTGCTGTCCCTGGGACACGGAGGCGGCTTCTCCCGATGTCCCCCCTGGAGCGCGGGGATGGATCCTGATGGGAGCAGGATCCCGATGGGAGCAGGATCCCGATGGGAGCAGG
>NW_020929145.1:0-1493 GCF_003984885.1 Neopelma chrysocephalum | reverse complement strand
GGTTGTCCCACAACATCAGGGATGGAGGTGAGCGAGGGGACCCCCCCCGCGCACGGGGAGACCCCCTCCAGAAACTCCTGAGCTGCCTCGGGGCTTAAGCGGGGGGTCCCCATCGGGGTCCGCTCCTGGCCCCCCAGGAATCCTGGGATCCTGTGCCCTGCGGGGGGCTCGGGGAGGAGGGGGGGGGGGTCACTGCTGCCCCCAGCCCCATTTCCCCGCGGGACCCTCTCCCGGGGGGGCAGCACGAGGGGCACTGTGCCCCCCCCCATTCCCATCCCAGCTCCCGAGGGGGTCCCGGGGGGGCTCCGGTGCCCTCGGCAGGTCCCTCACCGGGACCCCCCCGAGCCCCGAGTGCCCACGGACCCCCCTCATTCCCCACTCCCCACCACATCCCCCAAGGCCCACCCGGAGCTGATCCCACCGGGAAAACCCGTGGGATACCCCGGAGATTCCAGAGCTGGAGAGGGCGGGGAGTTCTCACCTCAGGCATCCCCAGGGATGGATCCATCCGTGGGTCCGGGAGTCAAACACGGCGGGAGCCCCATTTTCTGAGCTGAGTTTGTCCGTCCTCAGCTCCAGCTGCCAAATCCTGACCCCCCCCCGGGGGGCTCTGGATCCCTCGGGACACCCCTGGGCAGCTCCTTCTGGGAAGCGTCACCCCCAGCCCGCGGGAATTTCGGGGTTCTGGGGGTCATCTCAACACTGGGGCTGTTTCCTGCTATTCCCTCATCATCCCCCCTCCTCCTCCTCACCTCGGCAGCCACACCCTCACCCAGCACCCCCCCCCCCCGATTGCTTCGTTAACCCCCCCGGGGCTAATTACAGATTCCTGGGGCTAATTAGAGACTCCTGGGGTGCTTAGGGGGGGAAGGGACTTCGGAGATCATCTCATTTCAACCCCAATTCCACGGGCAGGGACACCTTCCGCTATCCCAGGGTGATCCAACCTGGCCTGGGACATTTCCAGGGATGGGGCAGCCCCAGGTCACCCCAGACACAGAATGTGGGATGAGGTCGGGGCCTGGAATGGCCTCGGGAAGGGCTCAGGAGCTGGGATGAGGGCAGGAGCTGGGATGAGGTCAGGGCCTGGAATGGCCTCGGGAAGGACTCAGGAGCTGGGATGAGGTCGGGGCCTAGAATGGCCTCGGGAAGGGCTCCGGAGCTGGGATGAGGTTGGGGCCTGGAATGGCCTCGGGAAGGGCTCCGGAGCTGGGATGAAGTCATGGCCCAGCACGGCCTCGGGAAGGGCAGGAGCTGGGATGAGGTTGGGGCCTGGAATGGCCTTGGGAAGGGCAGGAGCTGGGATGAGGTCGGGGCCTGGAATGGCCTTGGGAAGGGCTCAGGAGCTCATGGTGGATCCCGCCAGAGCAGCCCCTGGATGCTGCTGTCCCTGGGACACGGAGGCGGCTTCTCCCGATGTCCCCCCTGGAGCGCGGGGATGGATCCTGATGGGAGCAGGATCCCGATGGGAGCAGGATCCCGATGGGAGCAGG
>NW_020929144.1:0-1967 GCF_003984885.1 Neopelma chrysocephalum | reverse complement strand
GGGGGAAGCCTGGAAATTGGATTTTGGGTTTCTAATGTGGCTCAAAGTGCCACACTCAACCTCTTCCCCGGGCAGCCTGTTCCAATGCTTAATAACCATTTCCGTGAAAAAAGTTTTTCTAACATGAAAGCTAAACCTCCCTAGGTGTAATTTGAGGGTATTTCCTCTTGTTCTGTCACTTGTTACTTGGGAGAAGAGACTCACCCTCACCTCACTGCAAACCTCCATTCAGTTGTAGAAAGCAATAACGTCTCCTCTATGATTCTATAATTCTATGATTATATGACATATGCTCCAGATGCTGCACTGACTCTGTCACCCTTTCTGGAAATGCTCCCACCTCAATGTCCTTCTTGTAGTGAGAGGCCCAAAACCGAACAAAGGATTCCAGGTGTGACTTCACCAGTGCTGAGTAAAGGGGAATAACCATTTCCTTGATTCTACTGGCCACACTGTTGTTGATAAAAACTAGGATGCCATTGGCCTTCTTTGCCACCTGAGAATAGTGCTGGCTCATGCTCAGCCTCTGTCAACCAGCACCCCCAGGTCCTTTTCCATCAGGCAGTTTTTCAGCCGCTCTTGTGGCTTTCAGTGCCTGTAGCACTGCCTGGAGTTGTGACCCAAGTGCAGGACCTGGCTGGCCTTGTTGAACCTCATACCATTGGTCTAGGCACAACAATCCCACTTGCCCAGATCCCTCTGCAGACCCAGACCCCTTCCGGCCTTCCAGCAGATCAACTCTCCCACACAACTTGATATTGCCTGCAAACTGAGTATTGACTATCCAGATCACTGATAAAGATATTAAACAGGACTGGCCCCAGTACTGAGTCATGGGGAACACCACTTTTGACCAATAGTGACCTGGATGTCACTCCATTCACCACCACTTTCTCGTCCCAGCCATCCATTTTGTATCCAGAGAAGTGCAAACCCATCCAAGCTATGAGCAGACAGTTTCTCCAGGAGAATGCTGTGGGAAATGGTGTAAAGAAAAATCTCCTTTAGGTTCTGCTCTACACCACAGGGATGGGTTTGCACTTCTCTGGATACAAAATGGATGGCTGGGACGAGAAAGTGGTGGTGAATGGAGTGACATCCAGGTCACTATTGGTCAAAAGTGGTGTTCCCCATGACTCAGTACTGGGGCCAGTCCTGTTTAATATCTTTATCAGTGATCTGGATAGTCAATACTCAGTTTGCAGGCAATATCAAGTTGTGTGGGAGAGTTGATCTGCTGGAAGGCCGGAAGGGGTCTGGGTCTGCAGAGGGATCTGGGCAAGTGGGATTGTTGTGCCTAGACCAATGGTATGAGGTTCAACAAGGCCAGCCAGGTCCTGCACTTGGGTCACAACTCCAGGCAGTGCTACAGGCACTGAAAGCCACAAGAGCGGCTGAAAAACTGCCTGATGGAAAAGGACCTGGGGGTGCTGGTTGACAGAGGCTGAGCATGAGCCAGCACTATTCTCAGGTGGCAAAGAAGGCCAATGGCATCCTAGTTTTTATCAACAACAGTGTGGCCAGTAGAATCAAGGAAATGGTTATTCCCCTTTACTCAGCACTGGTGAAGTCACACCTGGAATCCTTTGTTCGGTTTTGGGCCTCTCACTACAAGAAGGACATTGAGGTGGGAGCATTTCCAGAAAGGGTGACAGAGTCAGTGCAGCATCTGGAGCATATGTCATATAATCATAGAATTATAGAATCATAGAGGAGACGTTATTGCTTTCTACAACTGAATGGAGGTTTGCAGTGAGGTGAGGGTGAGTCTCTTCTCCCAAGTAACAAGTGACAGAACAAGAGGAAATACCCTCAAATTACACCTAGGGAGGTTTAGCTTTCATGTTAGAAAAACTTTTTTCACGGAAATGGTTATTAAGCATTGGAACAGGCTGCCCGGGGAAGAGGTTGAGTGTGGCACTTTGAGCCACATTAGAAACCCAAAATCCAATTTCCAGGCTTCCCCC
>NW_020929143.1:0-693 GCF_003984885.1 Neopelma chrysocephalum | reverse complement strand
CAAAATTCATATGGGCCACAGCACAAGCTGGGGAGAAAGCATTACACATGATTAGCCATTTAACAGCATGCTTTGCAGTTATGGGAATTCCAAAAACTTTAAAGACAGATAATGGGCCAGCATATGTAGGTGTGGCAGTGAATCTGCCTTGTATGGGAAGCTGTGGTTTGAATGTGTTTCAAAATGGCTTTTTGTGGTCCCTGTGCTTTCTTCTTCCCAAAATCCCCCATGGCCAGTTCTTATCTCTGTCCCAGGAATGTGCTGAGAAGATATCAAGAAGTCTTCTCATTGGACCTTTAACCCCTTCCTGCGATTGGGTGTCCTGTAAGCCCCCGACCCCGTAATTGGTCACTCTGTGAAACCTCCAAGACCTATATATGTAACTGCCTCATCAATAAACCCTCTCTCGCCTCCTCTCCACGTGCTGTGTGCTGTCTGTCTGTGGCTGCCATGGGACCACGTGGATGGGGGGAGAGGTGAGCACCTAACCCCTCCATGCGTCCAGGACCCTGATGAAACCCCTGGAGCTGGAGTAACCCCTTTCCTATCCACCTCAAGCCGTCGGAAATGGTTCCTCAGATGGAAATGGAACTAGGACTGGTGCTGCCCCACATCATGGGAGGGGAGAGAGATCCAGATGTAGGGAGAAAAGTAAGGAGATATTTGCAGAAGTGGGGTGTAAAACATATCACT
>NW_020929142.1:0-517 GCF_003984885.1 Neopelma chrysocephalum | reverse complement strand
AATGCTATGGCAGACTCACTTGTCAGTCTCTCCATGTCAGGGCCAGTTGATTCTTTTGCCATGGCTAGAGAGAGTCATGCGCTATTTCATCAATCAGCTAGGGTCTTGAAAAGACAGTTTGATATCGACCGGACTGATGCCCAGGGTATTGTGAAGGCATGCTCTCAGTGTAGTCAACATGGGGTGGGATTAGGTTTAGGGGTAAATCCAAGAGGAATACAAGCATGTGAAATCTGGCAAATGGATGTAACACATGTACCAGAATGTGGTAGGTTGAAATATGTGCATGTAACAATTGACACCTTTTCAAAATTCATATGGGCCACAGCACAAGCTGGGGAGAAAGCATTACACGTGATTAGGCATTTAGCAGCATGCTTTGCAGTTATGGGAATCCCAAAAAACTTTAAAGACAGATAATGGGCCAGCATACGTAGGGGAAAAGTAAGGAGATATTTGCAGAAGTGGGTTGTAAAACATATCACTGGGATACCACATGTTTCTACTGGACAGGCAA
>NW_020929141.1:0-383 GCF_003984885.1 Neopelma chrysocephalum | reverse complement strand
GGCCAGTCGATTCTTTTGCCATGGCTAGGGAGAGTCATGCGCTATTTTATCAATCAGCTAGGGTCTTGAAAAGACAGTTTGATATCGACTGGACTGATGCCCAGGGTATTGTGAAGGCATGCTCTCAGTGTAGTCCACATGGGGTTGGATTAGGTTTAGGGGTAAATCCAAGAGGAATACAAGCGTGTGAAATCTGGCAAATGGATGTAACACATGTACCAGAATTTGGCAGGTTGAAATATGTACATGTAACAATTGACACCTTCTCAAAATTCATATGGGCCACAGCACAAGCCGGGGAGAAAGCATTACACGTGATTAGGCATTTAACAGCATGCTTTGCAGTTATGGGAATTCCAAAAACTTTAAAGACAGATAATGGG
>NW_020929140.1:0-544 GCF_003984885.1 Neopelma chrysocephalum | reverse complement strand
TCAATTAAGAACAGAAATTTGCTGTATCATCCATATCAGAAGCCATCAGAATGAGTTTGGATTAGCAGAAGGAAATGCTATGGCGGACTCACTTGTCAGTCTCTCCATGTCAGGGCCAGTCGATTCTTTTGCCATGGCTAGGGAGAGTCATGCGCTATTTCATCAATCAGCTAGGGTCTTGAAAAGACAGTTTGATATCGACTGGACTGATGCCCAGGGTATTGTGAAGGCATGCTCTCAGTGTAGTCCACATGGGGTTGGATTAGGTTTAGGGGTAAATCCAAGAGGAATACAAGCGTGTGAAATCTGGCAAATGGATGTAACACATGTACCAGAATTTGGCAGGTTGAAATATGTACATGTAACAATTGACACCTTCTCAAAATTCATATGGGCCACAGCACAAGCCGGGGAGAAAGCATTACACGTGATTAGGCATTTAACAGCATGCTTTGCAGTTATGGGAATTCCAAAAACTTTAAAGACAGATAATGGGTCAGCATATGTAGGGGGAAAAGTAAGGAGATATTTGCAGAAGTGGGGT
>NW_020929139.1:0-8127 GCF_003984885.1 Neopelma chrysocephalum | reverse complement strand
CTACTGGACAGGCAATTGTGGAGAGAGCAAACAGAACCCTTAAGGAATATCTTGAGAAACAGAAAGATCCAGAAGTTACAGACCCCCATATTAGGTTAAGTAAGGTACTCTTTACTCTGAATTTTTTAAGTTTAGCTGGAGATGCAGAACAACCTCCTGTAGTAACACACAACAGCAAAGTTAAGATGCAAGCAACCCCAGAAATTCAAATTCGATATAAAAACCCACAGACAGGGGAATGGGAAGACCCTAGCCCTCTGTTATTTACAGGTTGGGGTTACAGTTGTGTCTCTACAGATAAAGGACCATTATGGGTACCAAGTAAATGGACACGCCCTGCCGTGACTGTGAAAGAAACTGCTCCCACCAAAGACAACGATGAGTAATCGAAGAACTTGCAAAAACCGTCGCAGAAGCAACAGGTATCCCAGGACTGACCAGAGTTTCACCTGACCTCATCATAGAAAATATCTTGTGGCGACAAGGACCTGGGGGAGTATGGGAACTAAATAAGGACATTTATGCTTATAGAAATCGCGTGTGTATTAGTTGTAGAGAAAAGTTGATTTTAGTGCTTAGGTGTGGAGCTTGTAATAATCAATTTGTTAGAACAAGCTTTAGCTTAGCTAGAAGCGGAAGTTTATGTAATCATTGCTATGAAAGAAATTATGACGCCTTTTATAATGCAGCGAGAATAGTTTATCAAGACCCCAATGTGAGAATTTGTAACTTTGGGGATCTTGATACCTTTTGGTTGTCCCAGAGAATATTTGCCCTTAAAAGAGCGTTGCAACAAGTGGAACAGGCAAAGAAATCAACTGTACTGCATGTACAATGTGGTCACTGTGGGTAGTGTCCCTCTTATGGGGACTGCACGTCATCAAAACTGATGTGGTGACCCAGATTGCACCACGTTCAAACATATGGGTCACCATTGCTAATGAAACTGGGCAAGAGTCCTTTTGTCTGTCCATGGCCTGGAGATCCATTTCGAACCTGTTTAATAGGAATGCCATATTTTGACCCCAAGGATTTTAGCTCTTTTATAGAAAACGCAACCCTTGCCCAGATGAATGACACCAAAGCTAATGCAACTGCCCAAAGCATGAATATCAGTGTTAATTATACCGCTTGGTGGCAGGGACAACTTATTATGGCTTTGAATCAAATCATGTTTGAGCCCCAAGAACTAGAACTATTAGGATCTGTGCCACCTGCATTTGGAGCAGTTATGTTTAAAGGCACAGGCACTGTTACTCAGCAATTAATCAATTCACAGGTAAGATTATCAGCAGTACAAACTGTTTCTCCACAGAACCCAATATATAAGGGATTTCAAGAAATGGACTATTGCCCCCCACAGTGTAGATACAGTGATGTTTGGGGAAACAACTCTGTAGGCATGAGATTACCAAACCACACATTTTTAATCTGTGGAGATAGAGCCTGGCCTGGAATTCCTAGCTATCCAGTAGGTGGACCATGCTATATAGGCAAACTTACCATGTTTAAACCCACCATGCTTGAGATGCTGAATAACACACTTTGGAACCGTACAAAGACAAGTCGAACCAAGTGAAATGTGCATCAACTAGGGTCAGATTGTAATGATAATGTTCAATTGTGGGACATTCCAACCAACATAATTGCTTCCTTTTTAGACCCAATTGGCACTGTGAAAGCGTTGAAAGAAATTAAAAAGTTAGGATGTTGGGCTGCTAAGCAATTAAACATAACATCAAAAATTTTAACTGAACTAACAAATGATGTTGATAGCATTAGGCACACTGTTTGGCAAAATAGAGCTGCAATAGATTTTTTGCTTTTAGCACAAGGGCATGGATGTGAAGATTTTGAAGGCATGTGTTTATGAACTTATCAGATCATTCAACCTCGATACACGCTGATCTCAGAAAGTTGAAAGACAACATGAAAAAGCTTACTGTCAATGTGTCACCATTTGAAGAATGGTTAAACAATCTAGGATTATCAGGATGGCTACAAGACTTGGTAAAATCTGGAATAGTTATTTTGCTGGTGATCTGCGTTATTTTGATAATTGTACCATGTATCTTGAAGTGCCTTACGGATATGGTGCAAAAGACCATCAATCAGACCTGGATTGTGCAAAAAGAAAAAGGAGGAATTGTTGAAAGTATCTTAGACAATACAGGACATAACATATTGCTTCAGACCTATAATTACCCATAGCAGAAGCGGCATCCTTGGAGAGTCAGTAAGTTCACAAAACTGGCAGGCGTCCCCGTTGAAAGGCAACGTTGTCCTTGGTGTGAAGTTAGCTCCCCTCCAAGAAAGCACTATCTGTAGGGAATTGGCTTGGGAACAGAGGACACTGTCTCATGAGAACAGGAACATTGTCTCATGAGAACAGAGACCTGTTTTGAACTAGAGTGGTTGGGAAAAACATCAACATGAGAGAAAGATAAGAGCAGGTGCTCAGGACTGTTGTGGGAACCAGCTGTGTTAAGGGCGGCGCCGACGTTTAAGAAAGCACCAATAATGACCTCAGTTTTTGCAATATGTATGAGCTAATTATAAAGTGTATATTAAGCTGCTGGCAATGATCAATAAATGAAGTTTGCTGATGCTCGTATCGAGTGCCTCTCTCTTCCCTTGTCGCGACAACTATCTACTTTTATACAATTAACTGAGTGACCACAACCTCCCAGGTGTGGCCAGCACCGCCCAGCCAGAGGCCCTCAGTTCCACCTCCCGGTTATGTAAGTGCATCTCTTCTGTGCACACGTGAGAACTTCGGAAATCCCCTCTAGCACGTGCAGTATGTTTTGGGGGTCTTTCTTAATTGAGTCGGGGGCGAGCCTTCCTCCCCTCTTCATCAAAATCTCCTTCAAATGCCCTTGGCAGACAATTAGCCAATCACAGAATACCAATTAAAACAGTTTATATAGGAAGCTCTCTTCAAGGACAACTTTCCCGTTTATCAGTGCTTGTTTTCCCATAACTTGGCAGGGAAAGAGCAAAGCTTTCACAGGTGGCAGGGCCAAACACAGACCAAAAATATCAGCATAATTCACCCTGGTACAACAATCCAGCCTACGTGCCGGACGGCAAGGACCGTGTGTCCTTGAGCAGCAGATGTGTGTCCTTGAGCAGCAGATATGAGGAAGTTGCATAGAGATAAACAAGAAAAGAGGATGTTATGCAGGGTGTTAGAAACCACAAGATGGGAGATTCTGGAAATGTCAGAGTGCATGCCTTGGATAGGTGAGCCAATAGAGTTATAGCTATAGCGCGTGAATAAACGGATGTAACCAATAGATAGTTAGAGTAGAGCGTGTGAACCCTGTAGGACCCTATATAATTTGTGTAATTTTGCAATAAAGCGGAGCATTGACTGTACCTCCATGAGGATGTGTCTTTGACTCCGGAGCTCCTTTTTGCATCTTCTCGTTAAATCTGGCCCCCGAAAGGTGGAAAAAAGCAGGAAAAGGCAGAAGAATGCAGATAGCCCAATAATCTCCTTGACGGTGAGATGCAGACAAAGACGTGAGAGGTTGAACAGAGCGGGACAGAGGAGTTTAGGATCGCGGAGGCCAGTCGGTGCGGACCGAGGTAGGAAGGATCACTACCTTCCCCTTGTCATCTGCTGTAAGCATGGAATCAGAATTTGCTGCAGCTAAAAAACTGCTGTTAGGTATCCTCGCTAAGCGAGGGGAAGCAGTAACTGAGAAGGTATTCAACAAGCTTGTTACTTGGGCCCGTGATAACGGCTTTTTTAAAGTACCCCCTCTCCTTTTCGCCTTTGAGGAATGGCGGGGTTTGGGAGATACACTTTGGGACTTGACTATCTCAGGGAAAGATAAGCACACCTCAGCATTTGGTCCTCCTTGGCGTACGATCACAAATACGCTAAAGGACATGAGAGCCAAAACAAAAGTAACCGCCACTGCAGTGCAGGCGCTTGGTGCCCCTGAGACTCAGCGACCAGCTGTCCCACCACCCCCTCCACCCACCAGCGGACTGAAGGCTTTTTTCGGAATGGGGGGGCACAACCGGTAAAAGGGGTGACCGCTGGTAAACAATGTAAATCCGTGAGTGAAATGCTTACTGAGTCGGGTGCTGCCACAGCAGAAGAAGAGGAACCGTACTCTGCGGGGACAGAATCAGAACTAAAAGCAAATCCGGAAGTGCAACCGGCTCAGTTACGGAAAGGGGAGGTGAGCGGTGGGTCAAACTGCTGCCCAAAAACACGCCCACCTCCGCCACCAGAAGCGAAACCTGATCAAATACCGCTCCCTGCTGATGATGATACAGAAATGCCATCAGACAGTGATGAAGAGCTATCCACCACTGAAGAAATGGAGACCGAGTTGAAGAAACTAAAGGAAGAAAAAGACCTCAAAATGTCACAACAACAAATGGAGAAGATGATGGAAAAGATGGAAGAAAAAATTGAAAAATCTATAACATTATTGGAACAAAGGCATGAGAGCACAGATAATTGCAGCAACCTCTCCACTGAAAACTCAATACAAAAATTGTTGTCAGCATCCAGGGCGGATCCTTCTTGCTTGCCTAGCCTATCTGCCCCACCCTCGGAGCTACCACCACCACCGTATAATCCTGTGACAAAGACAGGACCACGACCAAGTCGTTGGACTGGATTAATTAGAGATGCCATACTAGAAGGGGAATGGCAAGCTGCTGGCGCTATTGCGTGCCCAATAATTGTAGGAGCAAATGGACCACAGTACGAGCAGCATGACTGGAAGATTCTACAACAAGCCAAGAAAACAGTCAATGAAAGTGGCATCAAGTCAGAAGCAGCTCGAGCTTTGCTTGACTGGCTTTTCACAGCCGACACCAACAATCCAACTGATTGCCGAAACCTGGCGAAGTTGCTACTTACCCCTTCTCAACAGCTCATCTGGACCCGAGAGTGGCAGCGGCTTGCGGAACTAGAAGCAGGACGACCCCGAGCCCCAAACGACCCTCTGTTTGGTCTTCCTGCAGACATGATAACTGGAAGGGGACCTTTTGCAAATATGACCCTCCAGACACAATATCCTATGGGATTACATCATCTAGCCGCTCAACTTGCAAGACAGGCATTCTATGCTGTTCCAGATGCAAATCCAAGGCCTGCATTTACGAATATATGTCAGGAATTAACTGAAGAATATACCCACTTTATTGATCAATTGATGCAAGCATTGTCAGCACAACAAGATATGGCAGAGGAGTCAAAACAATCAATGTTTAAGATATTAGCTTTTGAAAATGCCAATCCTAAAACCAAAGTGATCCTAGCCACACTTCCCCGAACTGCAGAGGTAGCAGACATGATTGAGATGGCTACCCATGCGGCACAGACTCAACAGAACCGAGTTATGGCGAATGCCTTTGCCGCAGCAATGCAACCAACCACTAGTATGCTGGTTTCTGCAGTACAAAAAATATCTCCACAAAAGAGTAAAAACAATCCTCAAGGTATCTGTTACTGATGTGGCGGAAAAGGACATTTTCAAAAGACTTGTCACGTCTCAGTGTGGTGTGATAATTGCCAAAAGGATAACCATAATAGCTGTGTATGCAGAGCCACAAAAAACGGGAAGCCGAGTGCGAGGGGCCCCCGCGCAAAGACACAAGTTGCAGGCCCAACGTTATCCAACAATTACAGCCCCCAGCCACAAGGGGAAGCTTGGGAATCGATTTGGCAGCAGCAGTAGATGTAACCTTTACGTCGACTGCCGTTCAGACAATCCCAACTGGAGTGAAAGGACCCATTTGTGAGGAAAACAGCACTATAGGAGCTCTCCTGATAGGGTAATCATCTACTGGGACGGCAGGACTTATTGTGTTACCAGGCGTAATTGATGCCAATTACACTGGAGAAATATTAATAGCAGCCTTTACCCTGTGTCCACCACTCGTTATTGCAAAAGGAACCCGAATTGCTCAATTAGTTATTTATGTGAAACAAAGCATGGGTCACGAGATCACTTCACAACTCCCCCTGCAAGGTGACCAAGGATTTGACTCCTCTGGTGGCACCATAGTCAACTTGGTACAAAAGATGCAACAGCGACATATGGTATCATTGCAACTCGTTTGTAAGGCAACGACACACTGTGTTCAAGCAATGATGGACACTGGTGCGGATATAACCATTTTTAGCAAGAAACATTGGCCATGAAATTGACCCTTGACTTCTGCCGTAGATGCAGTACAAGGCGTAGGAGGAGGATCAACTCCCCTTCAAGCTGTCTATCCCATACAGGTTAAATTTCCAGAAGGACAACAGGTCAGCATTCGACCTTACGTTATGCCCTTACCAGGGGACCTGGGAGGGCTAATTGGACGAGATGTTATGACACAACTGGGAGCTACCCTACATGTTCCTGCCTCTGGACAGGCTTTTTAGCCCCAGTCACTGCTGACAAGCTGCCAACCCCAAAAATACAACAGAAAACCAATGAACCTGTGTGGGTTGAGCAGTGGCCATTGACTGCTGAGCAGCTGGAAATCGCCTATCAGTTAGTGGAAGAGCAATTACAAGCAAATCATATCAAACCTTCTCTCAGCCCGTGGAACATGCCCATTTTCGTTATACCCAATAAATCTGGAAAGTGGCGTTTACTCCATGACTTGCGAAAAGTCAATGATCAAATGTGGACCATGGGTGCGTTGCAACCTGGTATGCCACTGCCCACGATGTTACCTCGAGACTGGAATGTCTTAGTCATTGACTTGAAAGATTGTTTCTTCACAATTCTGCTGCAACCAGAAGATACAGTCCGGTTTGCATTCACTGTGCCTTCTGTTAATAAAGCTGCCCCCGCAAAACGATATGAGTGGACTGTTCTCCCACAGGGGATGAAGAATTCACCCACCACATGTCAAATGTATGTTGCCTGGGCACTGGAACCCCTTCGGGCAGCCATGCCCGAAACCATCATTTACCATTACATGGATGACGTCCTGTTTTGCCAAAAAGAATCGTTTGATCCATGTCTTCAAACAAAAATTGGCAAAGAATTAGCTACCAAAGGCCTAGTTATAGCTCCAGAAAAGGTTCAAACAACCTCCCCCTGGAAATACTTAGTATGGTTAGTTCACAAAACCACGGTCAGTCCTCAAAAGATTACTCTTACCTCATCTATCAAGACTCTTAATGATGTCCAGAAGCTTGTCGGTGACTTACAAGGGGTACGCAACATTGTGGGAATATCAAATGAAGACTTACAACCCCTTATGCCCCTTTTATGAGTCACTGATCCCAGTGCACTAGTGCAATGGGAACCCCAGTATCAAGAAGTTGTACAACACCTCAGTGAAAAAATCGCCTCCACAAGTGCCAATCGCTGTCTTGAGGACATGCCGTTTTGCATTCTTATTTGCAATCACCGTAACTATCCTTTTGCCATCCTTGCACAGTGCCCTGCTTGGCAAAAAGAAAAAGGGGAAGAGAGGTCACAAGAAACTCCCGCAGATGCCAAGCAGTGCAAACCACAGCAGAGAATAGCAATCTTGGAATGGTTATTCCCACCGAGCACAGCACCAAAAAGTATCTGGCAACGATCGGAAGTCATTGGGTACCTTATCCGAAAAGGATGTCAACGCTGTAAAGATGTCAGCGGCAGTGAACCAGCACAGATCAGCATACCCATAAAAAGTGAAGACTTAAAATGGATGCTACAGAACTCAATCCCGTTGCAGATAGCATTGCTGGACTTCTCTGGTGTCATTAGAAATGATTTACCAAAGGATCAGCAACTACAAGTCACTTCACAGTACACCTGGATGTCGTGACCAAAAGTCATGACACGACCAGTAGAAGGACATACCGTTTTTACAGATGCAGAGAAGCGTAGTATGACTGCTGTTTGTGTATGGAAAGAACATGATCAATGGCAAAAACATCTAATACAAGGAAAGAAAGGCGACAGCCTACAAACTCTTGAACTTGCAGCTATAGCATGGGCATTAGTGACATGGAAGTCCCGCTAAATGTAGTCTCTGACTCGCAGTATGCTGTGGAAGTGGTGCAGAGAATAGAAGATACTCTGATAAGACAACCGAAGAATCTGCGTCTGGAAGAGTTGTTCAGACAAATCCAGAGATCAATTCAATTAAGAACAGAAA
>NW_020929138.1:0-1740 GCF_003984885.1 Neopelma chrysocephalum | reverse complement strand
GTGCCAGAGCTCACACATGTCTTTCTGGGGGCATTCCATAGAATCACCGACTTGTTTGGGTTGGAAAGGACCTTAAAGATCCTTAAATTTATTCATCATTTCCCACAAAGTGTTTTAATATGCCAAGTGTTTGTTAGCATGCTTTGAGCACGGCTCTCTGCACTCTGTAACCTGTGGCTGCTGGAGCTGGAGGATGCTGAGGGAGGACATTCCTACTGATGGGAATTCCAAGTTCTTGGCAAACTAAGGGGTAGAATCTGGGTATAAAAAACAGAGGCTCAGTACTGGGGACAAACAACGAGGTGGGAGGAAATGACGTAACTGCTGAGCATGAGAAGCTGTGACGCCCTGTGCTCTGTGTCCAGATCTTCCTCCAGATCTGGTTTTCAAGTGAAACAGTGGGATTTCAGGTCATCTTGTTTACATCTCCGTGTTTGTGAATGACAGTGATTCATCTATTGCTAATATGGTCTATCTGGGGGTGTGAAACCTTTTCAAGAGGCAATAGTACAACTCCTTTCCTGTGCAGCAATTCTCAGCTTGGCCCATGCAAGACCCTTATTGTCCATGGTGAAACACTCTCCTGTTTGCAAACTGAGAAAAACCTGAAAAGCTTTGTGCCTGACCACGAATCTCCAATTAAAATAATTATTTTACTATGCTAAGTGGATGCATTAATTACAAAGCCTGTCAGTGGAGAGGGGACAGCTGGTGGCCTTGCTGAGGTACTCCCTCCTAGTCACTGTGAAACTTATAACTCTCCACATATATGGGAGAGGAATCACATTTTCTGTGCTGTTTTGCTTCAGTGGTTGCTTTAAAAATGTCCTTTCCATGAGATGCCTTGATGACTTTGCTCCTTTTAATAAATGTTGTGTAGTAAAGAATCACGGGATACCCTGAGTAGGTAGACCCTGGTGTAGACCTGTGGCTGTGGTGAGCTTGGAGTGCTTTCCACGGTCTCCTCAGTGGTTTGGGAAGATGTTGGAGCTCCCTGCTGTGGTCCCTGCACAGGTTTGATCCTTCCACCATTTGATCTCCATGAGATGCAGCCGTGCCTTTGACGTGGAGGTGCTCGATGAGCTCCCAAGGAGCTGAGGAGGGTGTTTGTGCTCCCAGTCCTCCCTCAGAATATCATGGGGCAAACCTGATTCATCTCAGCTTGGCAGAAATGTTGGTGTTGACTTTCAAAGAGCAGGGGTTTCACCTTTTATCTTTTCTCCACAGGAGTTCAAAGCTGCGGGGTGGAATTTGCTTTGCAAAGTAGGGGCTCCTTGCAGGAAAGGAGAAATGTCAGAGTGTGCACTCACTGGCTTTTGATATTAATGGCAAGAGATTTTTCATGTTTCTTCTGTTTTCAACTGACAAATATTAGTGTCCAGTGGGTATTTCAAGACCGTGGACTGGACCTAACCTAATATGCCTGTAAGTAGGAATGAACAGTTCAAATAAAATATAAGTCTACCTTAAATTGGATGCCAGCTAGAACTTTACCCTCACTGAATTATAACAGTTTATGATTCACTTGGTATTTTTCATTCCCCTTTGTGTCTTTGAATTTCTTCATTCCTATAAAGATAAAGGAAGGAAAGGCTGGGATATGATTGTTCCATTTCCAGCCCAAGACAGAGATGGTTTTGTGGGTGGGATGGTGGATGTGTTGGGGTTTGTAGGGGCAGGAGAGGATCTGTTTGTGCCAGAGCTCACACATGTCTTTCTGGGGGCATTCCATAGAATCAC
>NW_020929137.1:0-534 GCF_003984885.1 Neopelma chrysocephalum | reverse complement strand
TGTGGAGGAACAAAAATCTGACTGGGAAAGATATAAAGCCTGGAGGGACATCTATGGAAACTAAATGGACTACGGATTTATCGGATGGACTCTTTACTGGACTGACTGTTACTCCCCAGTTTTTACTGTGTTTATGTGTTTCTACTGTTGTACCCCTGTTTGTTGTCGGTTTTACATGAAGCTTGATATACCTCCATATTAGTCCCCTTTCTCCCTCAGACTTTCCCGCCTAAAGTTGTTTACTCCCTTGTTCTCCCCTGCTTTCCCGCTCCTCTGTCACTGATTGGCTGGAGTTTGCCGCAGTGCAGAGAGAGCTACCATTGGTCCTTTCCCCCAGATACCCAAAAGTTACACCTACCTCTCCCCTATCTCCCAATCCCAACTCTCCCTGAGTTGTCAATCTCATGCTCAGAATCCTCCCCTCAGATCTACCCTATTTAAGTCCCTGCTCTCCCCCAATAAAGTGGCATTGCTTCCTCACCCTTCACTGTGTCCGGACCCCTTTTTGCAGTGCCGCGTCCCATTCCCTTTCCC
>NW_020929136.1:0-7053 GCF_003984885.1 Neopelma chrysocephalum | reverse complement strand
CTGTGTCCGGACCCCTTTTTGCAGTGCCGCGTCCCATTCCCTTTCCCTTCGGGCCGTGTCAAGTGGCGCCCAACGTGGGGCACAGTTGAAGGGCGCTCACATTGAGAGAACTCCTGTGTCCTCACCTGGGCTCAGGCATCACCAGGAGATCGTCCTGCCGGTCCCCCCCAGCTGAACGGACGACTGTGAGCTTCTGGAGCTGCACGGGTCGACACGCCGGAGAGGTGAGCAGCTGGGGACAATCCACATCCCACCCCAACACCCAAAAACCCCACATAAAAAACAAAAAAGGGAGGATTTCTACCATCCAGGACTAACGCCGAGATCCAAGTAACACCAGGATGGGACTCGTGCTGTCCACCTCCCAGAAATTTGTTTACAGACACCTCAAAGACTTTATAATTGAGCACGGTCACCCCCTTGATAAAAAATCCGCCAAGGCACTCGCCAAATGGCTAGACTGTAAAAGTCACAAGCTGACAGATGACACCACTGTTGAAGAATGGCAAGCAATCAGCTATAGCCTATGGCAAGACAATGACAGGGGGGACCGAACAGCCAAAGAGGCACTTATAGCCTGGAGGCTTGTTCTGATGGTGCTACAGCACCAAATGATGAACCAGAATGACAGCCTCCATGAACTGGCTACCATCAAAGAAAAATCAACTGCATCACACAAAACCCGGCACACGCAAGATGGTGGGAGGGGGAAAAAGTCATCACGGTGTGCACAAAATGGCGTCGAGGAGGAGGGAGACGGGAGACGCGCAGAGCGAAGGCGGGAAGGGATACCGCGGGAATCATCAGCGCGGGAAAAGAGGGGGCGGGCCCCCTCAGTACCACCCTCCAGGCCACCTCCACCTCCACCTGCGCGTGTCAGGAACCCCTCCCCCGACTCACCCACGTGCACGTCCTCTCCCTCCAGTTCCGCCTCCTCCCCGGAGAGGTCATCCTCTGGGGGTGAAAGGGGGGCGAGGGGCGGGGTCAGGGCAAAGGTCAGGGCCGACTTCCGGCATCATGGCCACGCCCATAGGGCCCATACCACCAAGGCCTACCCCGCCTGCCGCTACCCTGATACGGACACCGATTACACCCAGTGCTCCCCTGAAAGGCAGTCCGAGATGCCTAACATTTGGAAACCTTTCAGGGAGGAAGCAGCGCGAGCGAAAGACACTGAATTCCTAAAGGCTTTCCCTATTTACTTAGAAGAGGGCAAAGCTCCTGAGTGGAGACCAATCTCCTATCCGATGCTAAAAGACATCAAGAAAGCCATCGTAGAGTATGGATTAGGAGCTCCTTATACCATCGGTCTCCTGGAGTCCTTCTTTCTAGCATACCTGTTAATCCCCTATGACATCAGGGTTGTAATCAATGGACTCTTTTCTACCGTTCAGTCCTCTGTATTTGAGGTTGAATGGAAAAAACTAATCACAACCTATGTTAATGAAAAAATGGAGAGGAGGGGAATCCCGGTGAGGTAGGTGATAGATATGCTTTATGGGGAAGGCAATTATTCGACCAGAGGGGATCAGTCCAGAATTGAACCTAAATTCTTAGAGATAACAAAAGAATTGGCATTAGAGGCAGTGAAGAGGGTGGTGGACGCTTATGTCCAGACACCCTCTTTCACATTAATTAATCAGGGTCCCAGAGAACCATTTGTCAAATTTATTACGAGACTAAAAGAAGCAATTAGCAGGCAAGTTCACCAAAAGGAGAGTCAAGAAATTTTATTTAATAAATTGGTTATCGAAAAATCAAATGAAGATTGCCAAAAGGCGTTAAAAATACTAAAAGATCCCTCTCTGATCGAAATGATTGAAGCATGTAAAAACATTGGCTCCAATTCCCATAAAGCACGTCTATTGGCTGCCGCTTTCACCGGGCCCCAGTCCTGTTTTAACTGTGGACAAAAGGATCATTTTAAGAAACATTGTCCCAAATTTATGTCAGAACCCAATCTACCTAATTTACCTAAATCCCTCTGCCGGAGGTGTGGGAAGGGCCACCACTGGTCCTCAACCTGTAGATCTTTAACTAACATCAATGGCGAGCCCCTTCCCCCCAGAAGATCCCCTGGTTTAAAGAAAAGGGTAACTTTTAACTCCCTACCCGATCTTCGTCAGTGCTCTTGTGAGCATTCGGGAAACGGGGAGCAGAGCGCTCATGGGGGCGCGATGACAGAAATAACCCCTCCGCTTCATTCCATCCTGCACCCGTCACCGTGCCCAGTTACCCCATAACCAGGGAACCTCCGGCAGACCCCATCCCTATCCAAGATCAATGTGTCCCACTAAAATGGATAACCCTCTCAATAATACACCCCTCCACACATCTGAACTTATACGAGCAGTTGGTCAAAGTTAGGCCATCTACAGATGTGAATCCGGACGTGACATATCTAATAGTCTCCCACCTTTCGGCAGTGGCAAAGGACATCATTATAGTTCCTACACTCCTGACAGGGCTGACAAGTACCAACATAGCAATTTGTCTAACTGTGCACCTTCCACCCGTGCAGCTGGAGGACCGCTTCCCGGTCGCGAAAATGATCTCTACCGATGACCTTCTCTGCGTGGTGTCTCATGATGAAGAACAGAAGAATGATTCATTGAATGAAGTCCATTGGGCGACCTCAGTGAAAACCTCACGACCTTTGTTAATTTGTCTTATTTATTTCCCCTTATCTAGACACCCGCAGAGAGCGAAGGTAGAGGGATTACTCGACACGGGAACGGACGTCACTATTATAGCCTCCAGGGACTGGCCATACAGCTGGCCAGCCCATACAACAGACACTAAAGTCAGCGGCGTGGGAGGGTCACAGTACCCTGTCAGGAGTCGAGAGGTATTAACTGTACATGAGCCAGAGGGCAGGCCGGCATCTCTGCAACTGTACGTATTAAATATCCCAATTACACTGTGGGGGCGAGATGCCATGGAGCAGTGGCAATTGTCATTAGGGACAGAAGAAAATTTTTAGGAGGGGTCACTGAACATGTGCAGCTGCCCAAACTAACCTGGAAGACCGAGACACCAGTTTGGGTAGATCAGTGGCCCCTACCTACTCAAAAGCTGCAAATTTTAAATGATCTAGTTAATCAAGAATTGGCCAAAGGACACTTGGAGCCTTCCACCAGTCCCTGGAACACTCCAGTGTTCGTGATCCAAAAATCCTCAGGTTCCTGGAGATTTCTTCAGGACCTGCGCAAAGTCAATGAAGTCCTAGAACCAATGGGAGCCCTCCAACAGGGAATGCCTTCTCCATCTATGCTCCCTGCTGGATGGCCCCTAGTGGTAATTGATATCATGGACTGCTTTTTCCATATTTATTTAAATCCGGCTGATTCGGCAAAATTCACGTTCTCTGTCCCAGCCATCAACGCTTGTGAACCCCACCGCAGGTTCCAGTGGAAGGTGCTTCCTCAGGGGATGAAAAATTCCCCAACACTATGCCAAATGTTTGTGGCAAGAGTGTTGGAGCCAATTAGAAAAAGATTCCCATGGTCAATCATCTTCCATTATATGGATGATGTATTGATCTGTACAAAAACAGAGTTAGCAGTCAGACAAACATTAGATTCCACCATTGTGGCCCTAAATTCTAAAGGATTGGAGGTGTCCCCTGAAAAAGTACAAAAAGAAGCACCGTGGAGGTATCTCGGACTCCAAATTGCTTCAAAAACTATCAAACCTCAATCAGTTTTAATTAATAAAAATGTCCGAACTTTAAATGACCTCCAGAAGTTACTGGGAGCGATCAATTGGATCAGACCTGTACTGGGGATCACAACCGGTGATTTGCACCCCCTATTCGAATTACTAAAAGGAGATGCAGACTTGTCCTCCCCCAGATTTTTAACATCAAATGCAAAAGCAGCCCTTGCCACTGTCGAAAAGAAAATTTCAGAGAGACAATCATTTCGTAGGATGGAGGGACTGCCATCCTCATTGGTTATAATCAGAGAGCAGAATCAACCACTGGCTCTTATGGGCCAATTTACACGTGATAAAAAAGACTTCTGTTTGTGGGAGTGGATATTCCTCCCTCATCAATTTTCAAAAACAATTGTAACAATTGCGGAAATGATTGGCAAATTAATCTTCAAAGGTCGCACCAGATGTATAGAACTCAGTGGGGAAGAACCAAATTGCATGTACCTCCCACTGACTTCTGAACATCTAGAACAACTGCTGCAGAATTCCATAGATTTTCAGATTGCCATCGGGGGTTACCCGGGAGAAATTAAATTTCACCTCCCAGCGTGCCCATTTCTACAAAGATTAATTCCAATTCCATTGAAATTAAAAATTGCACAATCAGACCTTCCAATAAAAAATGCAAAAACAATTTTTACCGATGGATCTGGAAGAACCGGAAATGCGGTTATTGTTTGGAAAGAAAACGGCAATTGGTTTCAAAATATTCACAAAGTTAAAGGTTCTCCCCAAATCGTGGAATTATCAGCAGTTGTTCGCGCCTTCCAAATTTTTGACACAGAACCAATCAACATCGTATCAGATTCGGCTTATGTTGTGGGCATTGTGAAAATAATTGAAAATTCGTATTTGAAAGAAATGTCTAATGAAAAACTTTTTAACCTGTTGAAAAATTTGTTATTTCTAATAGAAAACAGAAAATTTGAGTACTACATTGTCCACACAAGGTCTCACACTACTCTGCCAGGTCCTGTGGCTGAGGGAAATCAGATCGCCGACCATCTGGCAGGTATGGTTGTTACCCCCAATTTATACCAACAAGCAAAAATCTCCCATGAATTTTTCCACCAGAATGCGCGATCGCTACAGAAGCAATTTGGCCTTAAATTAACACAAGCAAAAGAAATTTTAAAAGAGTGCCCTGATTGCCAGTTGATTGCCCCACTGGTTCCAGAAGGGATAAATCCCAGGGGGCTAACTGCGTTGGAAATTTGGCAGTCAGACGTTACTCATGTGCAAGAATTTGGCAAACTAAAATATGTACATGTATCTATTGATACATTTTCGAAAATGATTGTAGCCACCGCGCATTCTGGTGAAAAAAGCCGAGATGTGAAAAAACATTTCTTGTCCGCATTTGCTAGGATGGGAGTCCCCAGACAAATAAAAACTGACAATGGACCCTCCTATGTATCTGCGGACACAAAGAAATTTTTTGATGAGTGGGGAATACACCATACCACTGGGGTCCCTCACAATCCCACAGGACAAGGCATAGTAGAGCGAGCCCACCAAAATATAAAAAATTTACTTAAAAAACAAAAGAGGAGGAGTATTGGCCTGACCCCTCAGGAGAAATTGGAAAAAGTAATGTATGTCTTAAATTTTTTAAATTTGCTGGAGGAACATGAAACTCACACAAACAGAAGTCCCATTGACAGACATTTCAAATCAGAACTTGCCCCATGTGAACAGAAAGCAAAAATCATGTACAAAGACCCTATAACGGAATTATGGACAGGCCCTTTCCCCCTGATCACCTGGGGGAAAGGGTATGCCTGTATTGCAGGTGACACCAGGCCTAAGTGGGTCCCAACAAGGCGGGTCAAGATACATCAGGACCACGACACGAGATGTGGACCCTCTGCACTTACGTCTTCCTAATCAGCACTTTAAGATCAATTGATGTCTCTACCTCATTTCCTCTAAAAGGATGGATGAACCAACCAACGGACAACCTGTGGGTAACGTTGGCCAAGGCCACTGGGACAGACACTCTGTGTCTGGCTCAGTCTGGAGCTGGCAACCCTTTTCAGACGTGCCTAGTTGGGATTCCTGTGACTCCGGGTGAGGACTGGGATGTATTTGTAGCACAAACCCGGAGTCTAGGAGCCCTGTCATTAAACGCTGCTACACTAGCACAGGTTGTTTCACGTCAGAAATTCACCACAGACCCTATTCAGGAAATCGACCTCCTTGGTTCCCTCCCCACTAGTAATTGTATCCTATTTCATCGTTACACGGAGCCCATACTGTTTACCCCCTTTAATGTGTCTGCCAATAAGCCTTCTTACCAAGGAACCCCTTCACAGTGGTGCAACAATTCAATCGCTACTATAGTAGCAACTGAACATGTTCCGAGAAATATGAAACTCCCCAAGGGATTTTTCCTTCTGTGCGGGGATCGAGCCTGGCAGGGTGTTCCTGCTTACCCAGAGGGAGGTCCCTGCACAGTAGGAAAACTCGCACTTTTTAACCCAGCTAAATTTAAACTACCTGATCAACCTTTCACCCCTAAAAATCATGTTAAAAGATCATTATCTTTTGCCATAGGTGCACCACTCCCACTCCCTAAACCAAAACCAAAAACACCTGCCCCTAAATTGAAAACAATAGATCCTCCTTCACCCCTTGCTGCCCCAGCACCAAAATCAGCTCCTTCTCCTCCTGTCCTCTCTTGGACTGCTCCACCGACCTTACCCTTTCCCGAAGATTGTGATTCACATATCTATATATGGTCCCGAATGAAAAATTTTTGGGCTTCCTTCCCACTCCCAGGGATAGCCCCAGGAATAGGAACAGCCCACGCTTTATCTCTACTCACCCACCTTGGTTGTTGGCTTACCAAAGAAGCCAACGCAACAACCACGGCAATAGAAGGTTTACTGGCAGACACCCAAAAATTAAAGGAAGTTAGCCTACAAAATCGTGCAGCTATTGACTTCCTACTCTTGGCACACGGTCATGGGTGCCAGGAGTTTGAAGGCATGTGTTGCATGAATTTTTCAGATCATTCACAATCCATCCATCAGAGTATCAATCAATTAAAAAATTTAGTCCAAGATATTCGTCAATCCCATAGTGAGGGATTAGACGGACTTTTTGATTGGTTTAAATTCCCATCACTTCCCAATTGGCTCAAGAAAATTCTAATCATGTCTTCGATCTCCGTGTGTGTCCTCCTTACCCTTTGTACTTGTTTGCCCTGTCTACTTATTTGTCTTCGCCAGCTGTTCCTGAAAACCATCAATGCCAATGTCGCCTCATTAAACAAAGAAGGGGGAGATGTGGAGGAACAAAAATCTGACTGGGAAAGATATAAAGCCTGGAGGG
>NW_020929135.1:0-663 GCF_003984885.1 Neopelma chrysocephalum | reverse complement strand
TGTGCTGGTTTAAAAGTTAACCAGCAAGGCAAAATGAACTCAATTCAAAAGAGAGATTTATAAGTCAGAATAACAATTTATTAAAATAATGTAATAAGTACAATTATACAGACAGACAATTGGTTTTAATCCACAAAACCCAAATGTACAAACCCAGCACCCTGGGGTATGAACAAAAGTGGTGTACCTTGGCCCACCCCCCGAGTCCAAAGCAAAGGGAGAGGGAATAAACCTGCTGGTGGGAGAGCTGCTGCAGTCTGGTCAGAAGTGGTGATTGCAGTCCAGTCGAGGGTGGTGGTCTCAGCCTGGTTGGGAGCAGCGGTGGTCTGCTGTCTTCCTCTGGGTCCCACGAGAGAGAGCCCCAAGGCTCTGAAACTCCCAGTTATATACTCTCCAGTTCAGGTGGGAGTGCTCAGTCCCTCCCTCAGAGTAGGGAATTCCATAAAAGGGCATGTGGATGCTCAGTCCCTCTTATCAGAGCGGGGAATTCCATATAAGGATATCAGAGCGGGGAATTCCATAAAAGGGTACAGGAACATCTTCCCACCTTGCAGGCCTCTACTGACAGCAGTTTTTGGGAAATGGCATGGAGGCTATAGAATACACAGTTTTGGGTTACACCCATCCAGGGATGAATTGGTCCCAGCCGTTCTAACCAGGACA
>NW_020929134.1:1980-5329 GCF_003984885.1 Neopelma chrysocephalum | reverse complement strand
TACACCCATCCAGGGATGAATTGGTCCCAGCCGTTCTAACCAGGACATTATCCACCCCTTATTCTATGCCATCCATGTCATGCCCAAATTAACCCCCTTAAAAACTATGTCTCTTTAAAACTATATACACATATGTACAATGAAACATTACGGACCATTCTCACTCAAAATTAGGTCCCCTTGTGGTACACAACGTGTCTCCCCATCTTTTTGCATTACCCACCAGGTGAAACCAGGTCCTTGAGCAAAAACAATCCCTCGGATGGGTTTGCCTTTGCTTGAGGTGGGACTAATCCAAACAGTCTTCCCTAACATACCTCTCATATGCACCACGGGGACTTTATCTCCATCTACAGTATGCAAAGGTTCTGATTGGGCAGGGCCAGCTCGATTAATGGAGCCTCGCGTGTTGACCAACCAGGTGGCCTTTGCTAAATGCAGCTCCCAGTGTTTAAGAGTCTCCCCACACAGTGCCTTCAGGGTGGTTTTCAGCAGTCCGTTGCACCGTTCAACTTTTCCAGCAGCTGGTGCATGGTAGGGGATATGATACACCCACTCAATGCCATGCTCTCTGGCCCAGGTGTCTACGAGGCCATTCTTGAAATGGGTCCCATTATCAGACTCAATTCTCTCTGGGGTGCCGTGTCGCCACAGGACTTGTTTTTCAAGGCCCAGGATGGTATTCCGGGCAGTGGCATGAGGTACGGGGTATGTCTCCAGCCATCCAGTACTTCCTTCTACCATGGTAAGTACGTAGCGCTTGCCCTGGCGGGTTTTGGGGAGCGTGATGTAGTCAACTTGCCAGGCTTCCCCATACCTGTACTTTGACCACCGTCCACCATACCATAGAGGCTTCACCCGCTTGGCCTGCTTGATGGCAGCACATGTCTCACAGTCATGGATGACCTGTGAGACAATGTCCTTGGTTAAGTCCACCCCTCGGTCCTGAGCCCATCTGTATGTTGCATCTCTCCCCTGGTGACCGGAGGCGTCATGGGCCCATCGAGCCAGAAATAATTCTCCTTTGTGTTGCCAATCCAGATCCACCTGAGAGACTTTAATCCTGGCAGCTCGGTCCGCCTGCTCGTTGTTGCGATGCTCCTCATTAGCCCGTTTCTTGCGTACGTGAGCGTCTACGTGACCGACCTTCACACTCAGCTTCTCTACCCGGCCAGCGATGTCCTGCCACATCTCCGCCGCCCAGATGGGTTTCCCTTGGCGCTGCCAGTTGGCCTTTTTCCATCGCTCTAGCCATCCCCACAGAGCATTGGCCACCATCCATGAGTCAGTGTAGATATAGAGTCTTGGCCACTTCTCTCGTTCAGCTATATCCAAAGCCAACTGAACGGCTTTAAGCTCTGCGAACTGACTTGACCCACCTTGTCCTTCGGTTGCTTCTGCAACTCGCCGTGTGGGACTCCACACGGCTGCCTTCCATTTTCGGTTTGTCCCTACAATGCGGCAGGAGCCATCCGTGAAGAGCGCATATCGTCTTTCATCTGCTGGTAGCTTGTCATATGGTGGGGCCTCCTCAGCCCGTGTCACCTGCTCCTCTTCTTCTTCAGAGGATAGTCCGAAACTCTCACCTTCGGGCCAATTGGTGATAATTTCCAGAATCCCAGGGCGATTAGGATTCCCTATCCGGGTTCGTTGTGTGATCAGAGCGATCCACTTACTCCATGTGGCATCGGTGGCGTGATGTGTAGCAGGAACTCTCCCCTTGAACATCCAGCCCAGCACTGGTAGTCGGGGTGCCAGGAGGAGCTGCGCTTCGGTGCCGATCACTTCTGAGGCAGCTCGAAGTCCTTCATAAGCAGCCAGGATCTCTTTCTCAGTTGGTGTATAGCTGGCTTCAGATCCTTTGTATCCCCGACTCCAGAATCCCAGCGGTCGTCCTCGGGTCTCCCCAGGCACTTTCTGCCAGAGGCTCCAAGAAGGGCCATTCTTCCCGGCTGCAGTGTAGAGCACGTTCTTCACGTCCTGTCCTGTCCTTACTGGCCCAAGGGCTACCGCATGGGCAATCTCCTGTTTGATTTGTTCAAAGGCTTGTTGTTGTTCAGGGCCCCACTGGAAATCATTTTTCTTCCGTGTCACAAGGTAGAGAGGGCTTACAATTTGACTGTACTCGGGGATATGCATCCTCCAAAAGCCCACAGCGCCTAGGAAAGCCTGTGTTTCCTTCTTGCTGGTTGGTGGGGACATGGCTGCTATTTTGTTAATTACCTCCGTTGGAATTAGGCGACGTCCATCTTGCCACTTCACTCCTAAGAACTGAATTTCCTGAGCAGGTCCCTTGACCTTACTTCGTTTAATGGCAAAACCAGCTCTTAGGAGGATCTGGATTATCTTCTCTCCTTTCTCGAAGACTTCCCCCGCTGTGTTCCCCCATACAATGATGTCATCAATGTACTGTAGATGTTCTGGAGCCTCGCCCTTTTCCAGTGCAGTCTGGATCAGTCCATGGCAAATGCTGGGACTGTGTTTCCAGCCCTGAGGCAGTCGATTCCAGGTGTACTGCACACCTCTCCAAGTGAAAGCAAATTGTGGCCTGCATTCCGCTGCCAAAGGAATGGAGAAGAAGGCGTTGGCAATGTCAATGGTGGCATACCACTTGGCTGCCTTGGACTCCAGCTCGTACTGGAGCTCCAGCATGTCCGGCACAGCAGCACTCAGGGGTGGTGTGACTTCATTGAGTCCACGGTAATCCACCGTCAGCCTCCACTCTCCGCTGGACTTACGCACTGGCCATATAGGGCTATTAAAGGGTGAGCGAGTCTTGCTGACCACCCCCTGGGTCTCCAGTTCACGGATCATCTTATGTATGGGAGTCACAGAGTCTCGGTCGGTGCGGTATTGCCGACGGTGCACTGTTGCTGTGGCTATCGGTACCAACTGTTCTTCAACCTTCAGCAGTCCCACAGCAGAGGGGTCCTCTGAGAGGCCAGGCAAGGTGTTCAACTGTCTAATTTCCTCTGCCTCCACAGTAGCTATGCCAAACGCCCAACGAAGTCCCTTTGGGTCTTTGAAATACCCACTCCTCAGGTAATCTATGCCAAGGATGCACGGGGCCTCTGGACCAGTCACGATGGGGTGTCTGTGCCATTCCTTCCCAGTCAGGCTCACTTCAGCTTCCAGTACAGTCAGCTGTTGGGATCCCCCTGTCACCCCAGAAATAGAGATGGATTCTGCCCCTATGTATCTTGATGGCATCAAAGTACATTGTGCGCCGGTGTCAACTAAAGCCTTATATCTTTGTGGCTCTGATGTGCCAGGCCACCGAATCCACACTGTCCAATAGACTCGATTGTCCCTCTCCTCTACCTGGCTAGAGGCAGGGCACCCCTAGTCC
>NW_020929134.1:0-1880 GCF_003984885.1 Neopelma chrysocephalum | reverse complement strand
GGCTGCTAAGGAAGAGGTGGGTTTCCCATCCCACTTCCTCATATCTTCTCCGTGCTCTTGGAGGTAAAACCATAGATTGCCACGTGGAGTGTACCCTCTCTCCTTAGCTGGGGGACGCTGACTCCTGATAGCAGAGACCCTTGTTTGTCCTGGCGAGGTATGGAAGATCCCTTCCTTAATTTCTTCTCTTAGCCTCTGGTGTCCTTCTTCAATCTTCTCTTCCAGGCTTCGGACATGTTCAGCCAGTTTGGTTTCCACCGATGAGACGTGGGCTCGTAATGGGGCGGTGACAGTGTCTTCATAAATCCTGAGTTTGCTGACCAATGCACCAACCTTGTCCTCTCCCTCCCTCCATTGCAGCGTTGCTAGGTAGCGGGAATACATTTCTGGCCCGAGTCGTGCAAACTTCAACCACATCTGGGATGTGCACTGTACACCATCTGGACTTTTAGGAAATCTTTCGTCCTCTGAAAAGATTATCTCCAGTACAGCCAATTCTCTCAAGCACCGGATACCTTGTTCCATCGTGTTCCACTGTCCTTGCTGTACGTGGAGGTCCTCCTTGCAAAGGTATCTCTCCCTTACACTGGACAACAGTCGCCGCCACAGGCTGAGAGTTTCCTGCCTCCTTCCAATCCCCTGATCAATGACGACATCTCGAGACAGGGATCCCAGTTGCCTTGCTTCACTTCCATCTAGAATTGTGTCGTTAGCGGCGGCATCCCAGATTCGGAGCAGCCAGGTCAGGATGGACTCGTTCGCCTGTCGTGTGAACTCTCTCCGAAGCTCACGTAGCTCACCCAGGGATAGGGACCGAGTGATTATTTCTGGTTCTGTCTCCTCCGGTGGATGTGAAGGTCCTGCCTCTTCGTCATCATTTGCTATGCGAACTGATTTGGTCTTCGATTTCCTTTTCTGGACAGGGGCGACTGCTATTGGTTTCTGTTGTCCTTCTGGCTCCTCGATAGTTTGTGTGGACATGGTGCCAGTTGATTTGCTCCTTCTCTCCTCCCCCTGGCAGTGCTGTACCATGTCAAGCAGTGCCCGGTAAGCAGTGGCCAGGGCCCAGCAGGTTGCTGTGAGCTGACCATCTCTGGAGCTGCCAGAGCATTTTTCCTTTACCAGTTTTATCATGCTGACAGGATCCTGCAGTTGTTCAGGGGTGAATTTCCAGATCATGGGAGGAGAAAACTTCTCCAAATACTGGCCGATGTCCTCCCACTTCCCGTGCCACTCAGCGTTATCCATTCCCAGGACAGGCGTCCAAACAGCCTCCCTAGAAGGCCCTGTTCTGACCCTAAACATGGTGTAAACA
The DNA here is from genome assembly GCF_003984885.1 of Neopelma chrysocephalum. NCBI lineage: Eukaryota > Metazoa > Chordata > Aves > Passeriformes > Pipridae > Neopelma > Neopelma chrysocephalum. The sequence continues at coordinate 565 of NW_020929134.1, read as the reverse complement.
GTACAGAGCAGACAGAGCAGCAGACAGAGCAACACTAACAATAACATTATGCCGTCCTTAGCATCAAAAGGAAAATCAATATTTTCAAAAACTGTTGTACCAGGTCTGAAGGGAAAGAAAGAGGTGAGAGGCTGGAAACCACCATTCCCCACTGTTCCCCCAAAGGGCTGGGTGCAATTTTTAATGAGGCCCCAGAGGTAGCAACCTAAGCCAGGACAGGTAAACAGGACTGAATACACATTTACAATGAAACTCATTGCTTCTGAGGTTATGATGACATAAACATAGTATACTAGTAAAGCAATTTGGATCCCTCTCCCTGGTCTTAAAGAGAGCATTAAAAACGGCAAATAGTACCCCATTTGTGGAAATATGAACATGCTCAGATAAAACACCCACATGAATGCACCAAACAACATGTTGATCGGGGAGTTTCTGTATCCAAATACACAGATGCTTAAAATGAAATTGTGATTCTGACTTCTCTCTCTCTGCCCCAACGTTTGGGCGCCAAAAAATGTGCTGGTTTAAAAGTTAACCAGCAAGGCAAAATGAACTCAATTCA
>NW_020929133.1:0-386 GCF_003984885.1 Neopelma chrysocephalum | reverse complement strand
ACTTACCATCACAACACAAGGCTATTAATACACAATAAACAAGAAGTCATGTGCTCTGCTATGTGGAAAACAGCTATTTCCTTGGGAAAAATAATAATATGATACCAATAATATTTCTTTTGCTTCTGTCCCACAGCTTGCCTGCATGACCTTTCAGGGTTACAGGAACACCTTTTATGCCTCCTTATGCTTATTACTAAGAGAAGTATTTCAGTCATTACACACCTTTATAAACCACCTAGAGATGCATGTGAGACATAAATGCAAAAGAAATATTATTGGTATCATATTATTATTTTTCCCAAGGAAATAGCTGTTTTCCACATAGCAGAGCACATGACTTCTTGTTTATTGTGTATTAATAGCCTTGTGTTGTGATGGTAAGT
>NW_020929132.1:0-1104 GCF_003984885.1 Neopelma chrysocephalum | reverse complement strand
ACTCTGGTAACTTTATTCCAGGAGGTAACTCTGGTAACTTTATTCCAATGGGTAATTCTGGTAACTCTATTCCAGTAGGTAATTCTGGTAACTTTATTCCAGTAGGTAACTCTGGTAATTTTATTCCAACAGGTAGCTCTGGTAACTTTGTTCCAAGAGGTAATTCTGGTAACTTTATTCCAATGGGTAACTCTGGTAACTTTATTCCCTGTAGGTAACTCTGGTAACTTTATTCCAATAGGTAACTCTGGTAACTTTATTCCAGGAGGTAACTCTGGTAATTTTTTATTCCAATAGGTAACTTTGGCAACTTTATTCCAGTAGGTAACTCTATTCCAGAAGGTAACTCTGTTAACTTTATTCCAATGGGTAACTCTGGTAACTCTATTCCAGTAGGTAACTTTATCCCAATAGGTAACTCTGGTAACTTTATTCCAGGAGGTAACTCTGGTAACTTTATTCCAGAAGGTAACTCTGGTAACTCTATTCCAGTAGGTAACTTTATTCCAGTAGATAACTTTATTCCAGTAGATAACTCTGGTAACTTTATTCCAATGGGTAATTCTGGTAACTCTATTCCAATAGGTAACTCTGGTAACTTTATTCCAACAGGTAATTCTGGTAATTTTATTCCAGGAGGTAACTCTGGTAACTTTATTCCAGAAGGTAACTTTATTCCAATAGGTAACTCTGGTAACCTTATTCTAGTAGGTAACTCTGGTAATTTTATTCCAACAGGTAACTCTGGTAACTTTGTTCCAAGAGGTAACTCTAGTAGCTTTATTCCAGAAGGTAACTATGGTAACTTCATTCCAGGAGGTAACTCTGGTAACTTTATTCCAATGGGTAACTCTGGTAACTTTATTCTAGTAGGTAACTGTGGTAACTTTATTCCAGTGGGTAACTCTCTAACTTTATTCCAGTGGGTAATTCTGCTAACTTTATTCCAGGAGGTAATTCTGGTAACTTTATTCTAATAGGTAACTTTATTCCAGTAGGTAACTCTGGTAACTCTATTCCAGTAAGTAACTCTGGTAATTTTTTATTCCAGTAGGTAACTCTGGTAACTTTATTCCAGGAGGTAACTCTGGTAACTTTATTCCA
>NW_020929131.1:0-495 GCF_003984885.1 Neopelma chrysocephalum | reverse complement strand
CACACTGGGATCTTACCAGAACACCCACCACACTGGGATCTTACCAGAACACCCACCACACTGGGATCTTACCAGAACACCCACCACACGGGGATCTTACCAGAACACCCACCACACTGGGATCTTACCAGAACACCCACCGCACTGGGATCTTACCAGAACACCCACCACACTGGGATCTTACCAGCAGCAGGACACCGAGCCCTGGTGACAGCTGCCCTGCAGAAATCCTGCTCAGAGTTAAGCACCAGCTTCCAGCCCCTCCAGCTCACAGAGAGCGTCTCCCACCCGCACTGCTCACAAAAGGTGTTTAATATTCACCGCTGTGAGTTCCTGAGCCAGCAACACAAAGGGAACTTTTGGCTCTTACACGGGTGTTTGCAAAGCTCACGGCACCGTAACTGATCACAACGAGGGCAGTAATATAATAAATTAAATATGGAGCAGATAAAACACACTTATCTCAAGAAAATGACACCCCACCGTGATCCAGGC
>NW_020929130.1:0-355 GCF_003984885.1 Neopelma chrysocephalum | reverse complement strand
CACACTGGGATCTTACCAGAACACCCACCACACTGGGATCTTACCAGCAGCAGGACACCGAGTCCTGGTGACAGCTGCCCTGCAGAAATCCTGCTCAGAGTTAAGCACCAGCTTCCAGCCCCAGCAGCTCACAGAGAGCGTCTCCCACCCGCACTGCTCACAAAAGGTGTTTAATATTCACCGCTGTGAGTTCCTGAGCCAGCAACACAAAGGGAACTTTTGGCTCTTACACGGGTGTTTGCAAAGCTCACAGCACCGTAACTGATCACAACGAGGGCAGTAATATAATAAATTAAATACGGAGCAGGTAAAACACACTTATCTCAAGAAAATGACACCCCACCGTGATCCAGGC
>NW_020929129.1:0-317 GCF_003984885.1 Neopelma chrysocephalum | reverse complement strand
ATCAAACAAGAGCCCTTCTCCCCAGCCAAGAAAGCCTGCAACCTTTGACTCTCTGCTTGAATTGGTGGGCCAACCTGGGCACTTCCTGGGCAGCAAGAGCTTTCTGTCCGAGCACCTTTCGTGTGGGAGGGATCTTCGTTGGTATGCAATTTTGGCAGTGGGACTGGCAGATGGAGCCCAGGGCTGGAAAATCAAACAAGAGCCCTTCTCTCCAGCCAAGAAAGCCTGCAACCTTTGACTCTAGGGTGCACTTGGTGGGCTATCCAAGGCACTCCCTGGGCAGCAAGAGCTTTCTGTCCTGGCCCCTTTGGTCTGGG
>NW_020929128.1:0-306 GCF_003984885.1 Neopelma chrysocephalum | reverse complement strand
CCTGGGCAGCAAGAGCTTTCTGTCCTGGCCCCTTTGGTCTGGGAGGAATCTTCTTCCGTATCCAATTTTGGCAGTAGGACAGGCCCAGGTCTGGAAAAGCAAACAAGAGCCCTTCTCCCCAGCCAGGAAAGCCTACAACCTTTGGCTCTTTGGTGCAATTGGTGGGCTAGCCCGGGCACTCCCTGGGCAGCAAGAGCTTTTTGTCCTGGCCCCTTTTTTCTGGGGGAAATCTTAGTCCGTATCCAATTTTGGCAGTGGGACTGGGAGGTGGAGCCCAGGGCTGGAAAATCAAACAAGAGCCCTTCT
>NW_020929127.1:0-492 GCF_003984885.1 Neopelma chrysocephalum | reverse complement strand
TATTTGGAATGGACTTTAAAGGAGAAAGGGTTGTGGTCTGGCAGTGTTGATGATCAAACATCTACGAAATTTTTAAATGTGATGTGTTAATTTAACTTTGAAGAATTGACTGCACTTGATAAATTGGACGATTCATGGCCTCACATCCACATTATTTCTACCTTCCCACTTTTACCTCTTACCTATTTATCATATTCATGGTAAGAATTCATTGTAAGAAAGACCATTATTACTGGCTCTATATCATCCTTCACTTAAGAAATTAGGGAAGGGCATGAATATGATAAATAGGTAAGAGGTAAAAGTGGGAAGGTAGAAATAATGTGGATGTGAGGCCATGAATCGTCCAATTTATCAAGTGCAGTCAATTCTTCAAAGTTAAATTAACACATCACATTTAAAAATTTCGTAGATGTTTGATCATCAACACCACTAGCAGCTAGAATATTTGGAATGGACTTTAAAGGAGAAAGGGTTGTGGTCTGGCAGTGT
>NW_020929126.1:0-946 GCF_003984885.1 Neopelma chrysocephalum | reverse complement strand
TTTCAGTGATTCCATTATACGGTAAGCCAGAAAAAAATTAAAACTTCATAAATATATCACCTGTGACCCCAGAAATGGTAGTTTTGCAGAAAACTGCTTTCCTGTGTTTTTCATTCAAGGTGTATTGTGCTGTTCATTACAGTATGTCAGAGCGACAGTAGCATTATTCTCTTATTTACAGTTCTTCCTTTCTCTTCAGCAGTGAAAATGAAAAGGAAATCAATGCCATTAAAGAGAATAATGACAAACTCACCTCTTGCAAGGTCTATGCTCATATATTTTTTTTTCTGAATTCTCATCTCTGAATATACTCATACAAATGTGATGGAAGAATGGAGGAAAACTCCAGGAAAGCACCACTGCAAGAGAGAGAGATATGCTGTGGTAGGCCACTGCATCTGCAAAAGGCTGAAAACAATCCTGTGTCCTGCATCCCCCTCTGCCCCTATGGCCTTTACAAAAATCTGCTATGTGATTAGAAATGTCAGGGAGGAAGATCAAGAAGGATTAAATTAAGTGACACAGGATTGTTTTCAGCCTTTTGCAGATGCAGTGGCCTACCACAGCATATCTCTCTCTCTTGCAGTGGTGCTTTCCTGGAGTTTTCCTCCATTCTTCCATCACATTTGTATGAGTATATTCAGAGATGAGAATTCAGAAAAAAAAAATATATGAGCATAGACCTTGCAAGAGGTGAGTTTGTCATTATTCTCTTTAATGGCATTGATTTCCTTTTCATTTTCACTGCTGAAGAGAAAGGAAGAACTGTAAATAAGAGAATAATGCTACTGTCGCTCTGACATACTGTAATGAACAGCACAATACACCTTGAATGAAAAACACAGGAAAGCAGTTTTCTGCAAAACTACCATTTCTGGGGTCACAGGTGATATATTTATGAAGTTTTAATTTTTTTCTGGCTTACCGTATAATGGAATCACTGAAA
>NW_020929125.1:0-334 GCF_003984885.1 Neopelma chrysocephalum | reverse complement strand
GGTGTGCTGGCCCTGTGGGTGTGCTGGCCCTGTGACTGCCCCACACCTCTGGTCTCTGTGCCAGGGGTGTTCGCCCCCTCCCCTCCCCGTGGGTCCAGGACCCCGCTCCTCTGCAGCCTGGCACGGTGGTGCTGGGGAAGATCCCCCTCGCTCCTGCCTGTCCCCCGTGTCACCTGGGATGGGGACCAGGGGCTTTCCTGCAGCCCGTGCCCCCAGCCCGGACCTGTGGGGTCCCGCGGCGCTGGGTGCGGGGGGAGCTCCCGCAGCCCCCTTCGCCTGCAGTGCCCGGGGCTGGAGCAAAGGGCTGCCGGGGGGCTGCTCCTCCCAGCCCCCT
>NW_020929124.1:0-3062 GCF_003984885.1 Neopelma chrysocephalum | reverse complement strand
CTTCCTCTCCTTGTTTCTTCCTCTCATGTCCGCCCAGCCAAACCTGACCTAATTTGGCGCGAGCAGACGGGGTCTCCACTCCTCAGCCCCCCCCCTCCTCCCCGCTCCTTTCACTGGGGTTTAAGCCTTTTCGCTTTGTCCATTCACTCCAACACTAATCAGATTAAAGCTTTGCCCGGGGTGCTGCCCCCACCTCGCGCCGCTTCACCCCCTTATTCCTCTCTCCCTTCATCCCCTTATCCCCACCTTGCTCACACCCTTATCCCACCCCTCACTTCACCCCCTTTATCCCCCGGCAGGTTTCGGCAGCCAGCTCTGAGGTCCAGTCACTGCCATGCCAGGGACAGGGGTGGCACCAGTTGCCCGTGTGTCACCAGGGAAGGGCAGAGAATGGGAGGCTGGGAGGGGAGAGGGAGCAATGGGGGCACAGGACAGAGATGAAGGAAGTGGCAGGATGGGGATGAAGGAAGTGGCAGGATGGGGATGAAGGCAGCACTGGCCAGAGCTCTCCCTGCCAAAGCCATCCCGCTCTTTGGGGAATCCCTCCTCCTCCTCAACCTGGCTTCACATTCCAGGCTGGGCTAAAGGAATATCTAAGAATAGCAGAAATTTAGGAAGAAAAGGGTGTTTTCTACTTTTCCCCCTCTTTTTCTTCAGGGTCATGTGTGCCAGCACTGCCCTTGGACAGGAACTGGGGATTGTGATGGGTGCTGCCTGTGGGCAGCAATGGGCAAAGCTGAGACCACAGTGCCCACCCCAAAGCCCCGCAGACACACAGGAGACCTTGACCCAATGCCCAGACACTGAGGTCACCCACCAGCACCTGCACCCCAGTGGCAGCTTTGGAAAGGGAATAATTCCCCACTAGAAACTTCCTGGCCTCATCCCATGCGCTCCAGCCCCTCCCAGCCCCAAAATCACCAAATAGCCCCCACCTAAACCCCCAAAATTGATTTCAATTCCCCTCGGCCCAGCCCTGCACACAAACCCATTCGCCACGGCCCCCTCCCCGGCCGGGATTGTATGCAAAGGCGGAGAGAGGGGCAATGAATAATTCATCCCCGCTGTCTTTCAGAATTACACTGTGGAAAAATAAATCTGAGACTATTAAAAAAAAAAAAAAAAAGGCCGAAGGGGCGGGGGGCCGGGCAGGGGGGGCCGGGCAGGGGGGCCGGGCAGGCAGCGCTCGGCCCGCGGCCGGAGCGGGGCCGGGGGATGAAAAGCGTCGGCGCGTCCCGGCTCCTCTTCCATTGAGCGACTCCACATTCAGGTCCGTGCGGAAACCACCGGAATCCCTTCCTGTGCTTTGTTCTGCGGCCCCTTTCAGAGGGGGCTTACGGGGCTGGGGAGGGGGCGGCGGGCACAGGGGGGACAGGGCTTGGGGGGGCCCTTTGAAGAAACCCACTCATGCGCTCGGCGTGGAGGGGGGGCCGGGCGGCGGGATGGCAAAGGCCGGCAGTGGGAGGCAGAGGGACCGGCTGGGGGGTGCTGAGGGGTCCTGGCTGAGCCAGAACAGGGGCACGCTGGGCCCCTGTGCAGGGCAGCCCCCCTCTCACCCTAGCACAGCCCCCCAGCCAGGGCAGCCCCCCTCTCACCCAGCACAGCCCCCCCCTCGCCCCACCCGCCGCCCCTTGAACTCAACCAGCCGAACGCATGAGTGGGTTTCTTCAAAGGGCCCCCCCAAGCCCTGTCCCCCCTGTGCCCGCCGCCCCCTCCCCAGCCCCGTAAGCCCCCTCTGAAAGGGGCCGCAGAACAAAGCACAGGAAGGGATTCCGGTGGTTTCCGCACGGACCTGAATGTGGAGTCGCTCAATGGAAGAGGAGCCGGGACGCGCCGACGCTTTTCATCCCCCGGCCCCGCTCCGGCCGCGGGCCGAGCGCTGCCTGCCCGGCCCCCCTGCCCGGCCCCCCCTGCCCGGCCCCCCGCCCCTTCGGCCTTTTTTTTTTTTTTTTTAATAGTCTCAGATTTATTTTTCCACAGTGTAATTCTGAAAGACAGCGGGGATGAATTATTCATTGCCCCTCTCTCCGCCTTTGCATACAATCCCGGCCGGGGAGGGGGCCGTGGCGAATGGGTTTGTGTGCAGGGCTGGGCCGAGGGGAATTGAAATCAATTTTGGGGGTTTAGGTGGGGGCTATTTGGTGATTTTGGGGCTGGGAGGGGCTGGAGCGCATGGGATGAGGCCAGGAAGTTTCTAGTGGGGAATTATTCCCTTTCCAAAGCTGCCACTGGGGTGCAGGTGCTGGTGGGTGACCTCAGTGTCTGGGCATTGGGTCAAGGTCTCCTGTGTGTCTGCGGGGCTTTGGGGTGGGCACTGTGGTCTCAGCTTTGCCCATTGCTGCCCACAGGCAGCACCCATCACAATCCCCAGTTCCTGTCCAAGGGCAGTGCTGGCACACATGACCCTGAAGAAAAAGAGGGGGAAAAGTAGAAAACACCCTTTTCTTCCTAAATTTCTGCTATTCTTAGATATTCCTTTAGCCCAGCCTGGAATGTGAAGCCAGGTTGAGGAGGAGGAGGGATTCCCCAAAGAGCGGGATGGCTTTGGCAGGGAGAGCTCTGGCCAGTGCTGCCTTCATCCCCATCCTGCCACTTCCTTCATCCCCATCCTGCCACTTCCTTCATCTCTGTCCTGTGCCCCCATTGCTCCCTCTCCCCTCCCAGCCTCCCATTCTCTGCCCTTCCCTGGTGACACACGGGCAACTGGTGCCACCCCTGTCCCTGGCATGGCAGTGACTGGACCTCAGAGCTGGCTGCCGAAACCTGCCGGGGGATAAAGGGGGTGAAGTGAGGGGTGGGATAAGGGTGTGAGCAAGGTGGGGATAAGGGGATGAAGGGAGAGAGGAATAAGGGGGTGAAGCGGCGCGAGGTGGGGGCAGCACCCCGGGCAAAGCTTTAATCTGATTAGTGTTGGAGTGAATGGACAAAGCGAAAAGGCTTAAACCCCAGTGAAAGGAGCGGGGAGGAGGGGGGGGGCTGAGGAGTGGAGACCCCGTCTGCTCGCGCCAAATTAGGTCAGGTTTGGCTGGGCGGACATGAGAGGAAGAAACAAGGAGAGGAAG
>NW_020929123.1:0-670 GCF_003984885.1 Neopelma chrysocephalum | reverse complement strand
AACACCCTCCCATGAAAGGGGGGATGTCTGCTCTGGAGGAGCTGGAGTGAGGACAAAGCAGTGAAAAGTTTTCCAGAAAGAAGTGTAAACCAAGCAGGGCCAAATGACCCATGGTGGAAGCCCTGGGAGGGGTGTCTGCCTCCTGCTGCCAGGGAACATCCACCTGGAATCCAGCTTTGGGAATGAGGTGCCACCCAGCACCCGAATCCTGGCAGCTCGTATTCCTCACCATTTATTCCAGTATCCACATGCTGGAAAACACCAAGCACCACGAGGCAGCCTCCTTCCCCAGGCAACTCAGAAGAATCAGTTTTCCTTTAATGAATGGACGATGCATTAGATTTTTGGTAAGAATCCTGCTCGGAGGAGAGTTGGGAAGGGATCAGCATCAGACTTCAGAGCAGTGGTGTCCATGGGAGCGCGCCTGGATCCCGCTGGGATCATTGCAATGAGCTCAGCTCCAGCCACTGCTCTGGGCTGACATCAAACTCAGTCTGTGTGAACTGCCAGTGCTTCTTCCAGTCCACAGCTGGTGGTAGATTAAGTTAGAATCCTGGAATATCCTGAGCTGGAAGGGACCCACAAGGATCATCCAGCCCAACTCCTGTCTCTGCCCAGGACACCCCAACAATCCCACCCTGTCCCTCAGAGTGTTGTCCAAACGCTCCTG
>NW_020929122.1:0-650 GCF_003984885.1 Neopelma chrysocephalum | reverse complement strand
AACACCCTCCCATGAAAGGGGGGATGTCTGCTCTGGAGGAGCTGGAGCGAAGACAAAGCAGTGAAAAGTTTTCCAGAAAAAAGTGTAAACCAAGCAGGGCCAAATGACCCATGGTGGAAGCCCTGGGAGGGGTGTCTGCCTCCTGCTGCCAGGGAACATCCACCTGGAATCCAGCTTTGGGAATGAGGTGCCACCCAGCACCTGAATCCTGGCAGCTCGTATTCCTCACCATTCATTCCAGTATCCACATGCTGGAAAACACCAAGCACCACAAGGCAGCCTCCTTCCCAAGGCAACTCAGAAGAATCAGTTTTCCTTTAATGAATGGATGATCCATTAGATTTTTGGTAAGAATCCTGCTCGGAGGAGAGTTGGGAAGGGATCAGCATCAGACTTCAGAGCAGTGGTGTCCATGGGAGCGCGCCTGGATCCCGCTGGGATCATTGCAATGAGCTCAGCTCCAGCCACTGCTCTGGGCTGACATCAAACTCAGTCTGTGTGAACTGCCAGTGCTTCCTCCAGTCCACAGCTGGTGGTAGATTAAGTTAGAATCCTGGGATATCCTGAGTGGGAAGGGACCCACAAGGTCCATCCAGTCCAGCTCCTGGCCCTGCACAGACACCCCAACAATCCCACCCTGTCCCTCAGAG
>NW_020929121.1:0-5693 GCF_003984885.1 Neopelma chrysocephalum | reverse complement strand
GCTCCTGGAGCTCTGGCAGCCTTGGGGCCGTGCCCACTGCCCTGGGGAGCCTGGGCAGTGCCCCAGCACCCTCTGGGGGAAGAACCTTTCCCTGAGATCCATCCCAACCCCCCTGGCACAGCTCCAGCCCTTCCCTGGCTCCTGTCCCTGGTCCCAGAGCAGAGCTCAGCGCCTGCCCCTCCGCCTCCCCTGGGGAGGAGCTGCAGCCCCCGAGGAGTCTCCCCTCAGTCTCCTCTGCTCCAGCTGAACCAGCCCAGTGCCCTCAGCTGCTCCTCAGACCCTTCCCCTCCAGACCCTTCCTCATCTCTGTGTCCCTCCTTTGGACACTCTCCAACAGCTTCAGATCCCTCTGACACTGTGGCCCCCAAACAGCCCCCAGGACTCGAGGTGAGGCCGCCCCAGGTCAGAGCAGGGTGGGACAATCCCCTCCCTGGCCTGGCCGGCGATGCTGGGCCTGATGCCCCCCAGGACACGGTGGCCCTTTGGGCTGCCAGGACACTCTGCTGACTCAGATCCAACTGGCCACTGACCAGGACCCCCAGGTCCCTTCCTGTGGTGCTGCTCTCCAGCCTCTCATTCCCCAGTCTATCCCTGCATCCGGGGCTGCCCATCCCAGGGGCAGGATCTGTCACTTACCATTGTCAAACTCCACACAGTTGGTTATTACTTATTATCTTTTTTCCTTTTTATATCAGGGGTCACTCATTGGTTTCAAACTCCCTCATTTGGAAAGCAGGAGTGGATGGATGTGAGACGTGTTGCAGATGAGAGGGAACCCCAAGACCCCCACAATGGGGTTCAAGTTGTCCAGACTCAGGGGTAGAAACTGCAAATAACTCCCAAGAGCTGGGTGTGCCTGGAGGTGCTGGGTTACATTTGCTTTGTTCAGAGAGACTTATGATCAGTGCTGAGCTTCCCATTGCCCTCAAGGCATTCCAGCTCCCCAGGGATTGGTTTGGGGCTTGGTGGTGTAACATTGTCTCCTCTGGGCTCACACTTAAGGAACACCTCGCTCTGCTATTGGTGTTATTTCCTGCAATCTTGCACGAAGAAATCAGAAAAGTTCCAGTTCCCAGTATTGATCAAACCTACACTGTTTTCTGTAATGCATAAATCGTCTTTTTTGGAAAAACCACCCCAAAACTTCACAACCCAGCCCAACTCATACTGTTCTAACCAAAAACTTGTACTGAAATACAGCTGCTTGACTGAAAATGAAGCATAAAAGTGAGTGTAGGAGGGAAACTGAGGCACCTGAAATTCCCTTCAGGGGCATTTCTAAGAAGGAACTGGCAGATCTGGGAGCAGATGGGGCTGGGGGGGGAGATGGGGAAGGGGGATCCCTGAAATGTCCTCTGGGCCTCGAACTTGGGGTATCAGGAGTTAGAAAATCAGTTTTACTGGCAGTAGGCACCAGCTTGTGGAAGGGGAAACCTTTTTTAGGACTGTGTGTGGTTAGAGCCCAGTGCTAATAACACCAAGGGTGTGGGTTTGATCCCTGTAGGGGCCACTCAGGAGCTGGATTAGATGATCCCTGGGGGTCCCTCCCAATTCAGACTATTCTGTGACAGCCTTTGTGAAATGTTTGGGTAGAGATGAACTCCTGAGCCCAAGGGAAAATATTCCAGTATTGTTTTGGGAACAATGCCAAGGTACAGGAGATGAGGTCTTTGTAGGTATTGCCACCAGCTGAAAGCGGATTCAGCTGCCAGTGTCCATGTTGCTCCAGGATAAGCAGATAATCTAAAAAAACAACAAAATCTGTTGCATGGAAGGAAGTGACAGGGTATCCTGACAGAAAAACACTTTATTTAGCCCTGGTTTGAAGCTCCCTACTCTGCAGTCAAATATCCCAGAGCCAACCGAGGAGCTTATTCCAGAGCAGGACTGGCCACGGAGTTCACGATCCATGAGTTTGGCCACCTCTGTGCCCTCTCCCAGGTTTGGAAGGAGAAGCTGTTCCCCCTTTTCCCCCTTCTGTCAGTCATTGTCTTTTAAGTTTGTTCCTCTAATGCATGTGGCATTCAGTAGTTCACTATGAAAATAATTAACTGTTGGAAAACAGGCATTGCTGGGATATTAAACATTAGAAAGACCACCCAAGCCACTTGAGCAGTAATTAGAGTTTTAACAGAAACTTGCCCAGGAATGCAGGAGGTATTTGTAACAGAGTATTTCCTGCTCTTGTGAAAGATGAAATGCAGCAATTAAATCAGTTACACACTAATCCTAGGGTTAATTAGCAATAAAGCCATCATTGGAACTGCTGCAGGAAACACAAACAGCTGAACAATCCCCAAACAAATGCAAGGTCTGTACACTCCTGGTTCAAGTGCCACTGCTCTGCAGATTTTCCAACAGTTTTCCCTAAAAACATCCCTCAGAAGCCTCCAGCCCTGAGGGTGACACACAGGCAGTACAGCTACGACTGGAATTTCCCCTTAAAGATATGCAAACCTTGCATTACAGCCAAAAATTATAACAAGGTGAAATTTGGTACTGAATAGAGAGAAAACAGTGACTGTTCTCACAGAGAAATAAGTTTGTTTGCAAATTCTGGTCTTCATGAAAAGGGATGAACTTTTCCCCTCTGAGTCTGAGTCATCTACTGTGTGTGAGTGGCAGAGACCAGAGCAAGAATAATCCTTCTTCTTCCTTTTTCCAACAGCTAAAATCTTTGTCATCTAAAAGGCTGTGACAGGGGGTCGTTTCATCCTCAATTTATGCTGACAAATAAACAGACCTATGAAGCAAGGATACAGATGCTTTTCCTACTCAAACCACACATTAAGGAGGACCTGAGCTGCTCTCTGAAGCCCTGGTTTTCACCCTGGTACAGGGAAAGGCTCCCAGGGTTTGGGGACTGCCTTCCTCAAGCCCCCAGACTAAGCCAGAAAAGCTAAAACACAGTGTGTGCCCAATCAGACAGTTAAAATGGCCCATGAATTGATGTTAAAAACCCAAAACCTTTCTATTAAATCAAATGCCAGGAATCTGTTACCAGGAAACTCTGGAATATTGGCTATGAAAAGTTAACTGCGTGCATGAGGCCACAGTGATTAAGGAATGAGGGCTTAAAATCAAGACATCACTAAGAGGAGTTCAAGAACTAGAAATTATATAAATAAATCACCAAACTCAGCAGCCACTGGTTGATTCCCAGGGAACCTGCACATGGAAAGAGGCAAACACATGGCAGACCTGCCTTAGGACATGCAGTCAAACAAACTGAAGACATAACAGGCTGCCCAGAGCAGCTGTGGCTGCCCCAGCCCTGGAAGTGTCCAAGGCCAGGTTGGATCAAAGGAGCAACCTGGGCTAGTGGAAGGTGTCCCTGCCCATGGCAGGAGGTGGAACTGGATGAGCTTTAAGGTCCCTTTTCACCCAAACCATTCTGGGATTCCATGATTTTATAATGCAAAAGCAAACCAGGAGCCTGCTCTTAAGAAGGTAATACTTAAAAAAAAAACAAAAACCAACCCAACCAACCAAACAAAAAAACCCCAAAATATCATTCCCTTGGTTTATTGTGTACACCAGGTTTATAAATTACTCCCATGAGTGCAAGATCTGCTGGGAAAGCCATCAGAGGACGTGGTCAGTGAAGGTAAATTTGCTCCCAGCACAGCCTGCAGCAGGATCTGCAGTGGGCACTGCAGGGTCACCTCAAAGCAGGGTCTTGGTGGACGGATGGCTCCAAACACTCTCTCCAGCAACACGTTTCCTACAACAAACACAAAGCACTTGTTAAGCAGAGCTTCCTGCCCAGGGCCACAGCAGCCAACAGAACAGATTTCAAAAGCCTCCAGCACCCAGGTAAGAAGTTTCTGGTGCAGGAGCTGATCCAGGCACAGCAGATGCAGGTGTGCAAGCCCGGAGACCCTTTGGAAGGGATCACAGGCCACCACAGATGCATTCCCTTTCTCTGCTCCTCTTTCCAGAGGAGTTACAAACAAAGCTCTTTCTTCAAATCAGAAACCCCACACTGTTGGCTCAGGAATGGACTCGTGTTCCTACTACTGCCTAAGAGAATTTTTAAGTAAAGGAAGCTCTTTACAAGGTAATTTAATTGACTCTACATAACTTGAGAGCTTTCCCACTTAGAACTTTTCCCCATCCAGGTTGGATGGGGCTTGGAGCAACCTGGTCTAGTGGAAGGTGTCCCTGCCCATGGCAGGGGGTTGGAATTGGATGGTCTTTAAGGTCCCTCCCAACCCAAATCATTCTGGGACTCTGTGACTTGTCTGTAAACATCTCTGATCACCCAAGGTGCTTCCAGTGTGGCTGACATTCATGAAAAGGCTCCTTCCTCCTTTGCTTACAGAAGGATCTGTGCAATACAAAGTTTTCAAACAGGGAAGACACAGTAAATTGTTTAAACTGCAGCTGTTTAACTTGTTTAAACTGCAATAAGTATAGCTGGGAAAAGAGGCTTAAAGTACCTTCCTGACTGGCTGTTTTCCCTATAAAATACCATGCAGCTGGAATGCAAGTAACTCACTTTCATTGATCAACATTTAGATGTCGTTATTCTGACCAGAAGAAACAAGTTCTGAGGTGTACAGAGTTTTCTCTGGACCTCTTCCCCTCGGCATCCTTTAATGCCAGGGAAAAACCTTCCTGACTCCCTTCTACCTGCAGCAAGGAATAAAAAAATCCTGAGCTTGCCTACTGCAACAAATATGCATGGAGAGGCCCAACAGAAGGTCTGCCTAATTGGTGCTCCAGCTTTAGGGAGGCTGACACTTCCAGAACATTCAAAACAGCACTTCTGATATGCAATTAAAGAAGGAAAATAACCAAAACCTTGAGAAAGCCAATCTTCCAAGGAATTTGTGGAATATAGTAACCAGCTCTGAACATTCAATTTACTTTCAATAACAGTTAAAAGAAGCAGAAAGGAGTCTGAATTTGCCTAATCACAAAACTAATCCAGAGCTTGTAGCCCTTCTCCCCAGGAACAGAAGTAACAGATCTGTCAAAGTTCCAAATGACCAGAGAGAACCTGATTTGACCTCTCAAGAACCACATTACATTGTGGAAACCCACTATTTGCAAAATAATCACTTGACAAACATATTCCTATTAGTATATCATCCTTCTGGCATTATGTGAAGCCCCATTAAGAAAAAAGTTCTGAACAAAAAAAATTGCACAGTTTTGGAGCAACATTATGATTGTGCCCCAGACAAACAGGGAACATCAGCTGTCAGGATTATTGTGTTCAAGTGTTCCAGGCCAGCTTGGACGGGGCTTGGAGCACTCTGGTCTAGTGGAAGGTGTCCCTGCCCATGATAGGGGCTGGAATTGGATGGACTTTAAGGTCCTTCCAACCCAAACCAGTCTGGGATTCTGTGATTTTATGATTCTATTACTTAAGCCAAGAGATGCACAAACAAAACTTACCATTAGAGGGAAGCTCAGTCTTCAGTTTTGTACTTGCCGCCGACGTAGGGAACGTACTGCAGGATCAGCTTCCAGTCTGTGGCCCAAATCACCCCAACACCGGCCACCCCACCCCATGTCAGAATGGTGGGAGTCCTAAAGAACAGACACACACACAGGTGAACAACTTTCCTTCTCCACTGTCTGGCAGATGCTCACAGCCAAGGTACCTGAGAAGTCATTTCAATTAGGGAAAGAGCTTAGAATCCTGGGATATCCTGAGTGGGAAGGGACCCATAAGGTCCATC
>NW_020929120.1:0-5459 GCF_003984885.1 Neopelma chrysocephalum | reverse complement strand
TGAATTGAGTTCATTTTGCCTTGCTGGTTAACTTTTAAACCAGCACATTTTTGGCGCCCAACGTGGGGCAGAGAGAGAGAAGTCAGAATCACAATTTCATTTTAAGCATCTGTGTATTTGGATACAGAAACTCCCCGATCAACATGTTGTTTGGTGCATTCACGTGGGTGTTTTATCTGAGCATGTTCATATTTCCACAAATGGGGTACTATTTGCCGTTTTTAATGCTCTCTTTAAGACCAGGGAGAGGGATCCAAATTGCTTTACTAGTATACTATGTTTATGTCATCATAACCTCAGAAGCAATGAGTTTCATTGTAAATGTGTATTCAGTCCTGTTTACCTGTCCTGGTTTAGGTTGCTACCTCTGGGGCCTCATTAAAAATTGCACCCAGCCCTTTGGGGGAACAGTGGGGAATGGTGGTTTCCAGCCTCTCACCTCCTTCTTTCCCTTCAGACCTGGTACAACAGTTTTTGAAAATATTGATTTTCCTTTTGATGCTAAGGACGGCATAATGTTATTGTTAGTGTTGCTCTGTCTGCTGCTCTGTCTGCTCTGTACTGTTTACACCATGCTTAGGGTCAGAACAGGGCCTTCTAGGGAGGCTGTTTGGACGCCTGTCCTGGGAATGGATAACGCTGAGTGGCACGGGA
Source organism: Neopelma chrysocephalum (assembly GCF_003984885.1). Lineage (NCBI taxonomy): Eukaryota > Metazoa > Chordata > Aves > Passeriformes > Pipridae > Neopelma > Neopelma chrysocephalum. Next base: position 4,805 of record NW_020929120.1, on the reverse strand, counting down.
AGTGGGAGGACATCGGCCAGTATTTGGAGAAGTTTTCTCCTCCCATGATCTGGAAATTCACCCCTGAACAACTGCAGGATCCTGTCAGCATGATAAAACTGGTAAAGGAAAAATGCTCTGGCAGCTCCAGAGATGGTCAGCTCACAGCAACCTGCTGGGCCCTGGCCACTGCTTACCGGGCACTGCTTGACATGGTACAGCACTGCCAGGGGGAGGAGAGAAGGAGCAAATCAACTGGCACCACGTCCACACAAACTACAGCTGAGTCGGAGGGAGTAAGAAATAAATCAACTGGCACCATGCCCACACAAACCATCGAGGAGCCAGAAGGACAACAGAAACCAATAGCAGTCGCCCCTGTCCAGAAAAGGAAATCGAAGACCAAATCAGTTCGCATAGCAAATGATGACGAAGAGGCAGGACCTTCACATCCACCGGAGGAGACAGAACCAGAAATAATCACTCGGTCCCTATCCCTGGGTGAGCTACGTGAGCTTCGGAGAGAGTTCACACGACAGGCGAACGAGTCCATCCTGACCTGGCTGCTCCGAATCTGGGATGCCGCCGCTAACGACACAATTCTAGATGGAAGTGAAGCAAGGCAACTGGGATCCCTGTCTCGAGATGTCGTCATTGATCAGGGGATTGGAAGGAGGCAGGAAACTCTCAGCCTGTGGCGGCGACTGTTGTCCAGTGTAAGGGAGAGATACCTTTGCAAGGAGGACCTCCACGTACAGCAAGGACAGTGGAACACGATGGAACAAGGTATCCGGTGCTTGAGAGAATTGGCTGTACTGGAGATAATCTTTTCAGAGGACGAAAGATTTCCTAAAAGTCCAGATGGTGTACAGTGCACATCCCAGATGTGGTTGAAGTTTGCACGACTCGGGCCAGAAATGTATTCCCGCTACCTAGCAACGCTGCAATGGAGGGAGGGAGAGGACAAGGTTGGTGCATTGGTCAGCAAACTCAGGATTTATGAAGACACTGTCACCGCCCCATTACGAGCCCACGTCTCATCGGTGGAAACCAAACTGGCTGAACATGTCCGAAGCCTGGAAGAGAAGATTGAAGAAGGACACCAGAGGCTAAGAGAAGAAATTAAGGAAGGGATCTTCCATACCTCGCCAGGACAAACAAGGGTCTCTGCTATCAGGAGCCAGCGTCCCCCAGCTAAGGAGAGAGGGTACACTCCACGTGGCAATCTATGGTTTTACCTCCAAGAGCACGGAGAAGATATGAGGAAGTGGGATGGGAAACCCACCTCTTCCTTAGCAGCCCGGGTACGTGAATTGAAAAGAGGGACAAGTACCACAAGGAACTCTTCGAGGATGAATGCTGCTCCAGTCTCTCGTAGGCAAGACTCCAGACGGCCCAGGAATGATGATATGTCTGATCCTCTTGAAGGGACTTCCAGGTCATACTTACAAGAAGAGCGCAACGAGTACCATGACCAGGACTAGGGGTGCCCTGCCTCTAGCCAGGTAGAGGAGAGGGACAATCGAGTCTATTGGACAGTGTGGATTCGGTGGCCTGGCACATCAGAGCCACAAAGATATAAGGCTTTAGTTGACACCGGCGCACAGTGTACTTTGATGCCATCAAGATACATAGGGGCAGAATCCATCTCTATTTCTGGGGTGACAGGAGGATCCCAACAGCTGACTGTACTGGAAGCTGAAGTAAGCCTGACTGGGAAGGAATGGCACAGACACCCCATCGTGACTGGTCCAGAGGCCCCGTGTATCCTTGGCATAGATTACCTGAGGAGTGGGTATTTCAAAGACCCAAAAGGACTTCGTTGGGCGTTTGGCATAGCTACTGTGGAGGCAGAGGAAATTAGACAGTTGAACACCTTGCCTGGCCTCTCAGAGGACCCCTCTGCTGTGGGACTGCTGAAGGTTGAAGAACAGTTGGTACCGATAGCCACAGCAACCGTGCACCGTCGGCAATACCGCACCGACCGAGACTCTGTGACTCCCATACATAAGATGATCCGTGAACTGGAGACCCAGGGGGTGGTCAGCAAGACTCGCTCACCCTTTAATAGCCCTATATGGCCAGTGCGTAAGTCCAGCGGAGAGTGGAGGCTGACGGTGGATTACCGTGGACTCAATGAAGTCACACCACCCCTGAGTGCTGCTGTGCCGGACATGCTGGAGCTCCAGTACGAGCTGGAGTCCAAGGCAGCCAAGTGGTATGCCACCATTGACATTGCCAACGCCTTCTTCTCCATTCCTTTGGCAGCGGAGTGCAGGCCACAATTTGCTTTCACTTGGAGAGGTGTGCAGTACACCTGGAATCGACTGCCTCAGGGGTGGAAACACAGTCCCAGCATTTGCCATGGACTGATCCAGACTGCACTGGAAAAGGGCGAGGCTCCAGAACATCTACAGTACATTGATGACATCATTGTATGGGGGAACACAGCGGGGGAAGTCTTCGAGAAAGGAGAGAAGATAATCCAGATCCTCCTAAGAGCTGGTTTTGCCATTAAACGAAGTAAGGTCAAGGGACCTGCTCAGGAAATTCAGTTCTTAGGAGTGAAGTGGCAAGATGGACGTCGCCTAATTCCAACGGAGGTAATTAACAAAATAGCAGCCATGTCCCCACCAACCAGCAAGAAGGAAACACAGGCTTTCCTAGGCGCTGTGGGCTTTTGGAGGATGCATATCCCCGAGTACAGTCAAATTGTAAGCCCTCTCTACCTTGTGACACGGAAAAAAATTGATTTCCAGTGGGGGCCTGAACAACAACAGGCCTTTGAACAAATCAAACAGGAGATTGCCCATGCGGTAGCCCTTGGGCCAGTAAGGACAGGACAGGACGTGAAGAACGTGCTCTACACTGCAGCCGGGAAGAATGGCCCTTCTTGGAGCCTCTGGCAGAAAGTGCCTGGGGAGACCCGAGGACGACCGCTGGGATTCTGGAGTCGGGGATACAAAGGATCTGAAGCCAGCTATACACCAACTGAGAAAGAGATCCTGGCTGCTTATGAAGGACTTCGAGCTGCCTCAGAAGTGATCGGCACCGAAGCGCAGCTCCTCCTGGCACCCCGACTACCAGTGCTGGGCTGGATGTTCAAGGGGAGAGTTCCCGCTACACATCACGCCACCGATGCCACATGGAGTAAGTGGATCGCTCTGATCACACAACGAACCCGGATAGGGAATCCTAATCGCCCTGGGATTCTGGAAATTATCACCAATTGGCCCGAAGGTGAGAGTTTCGGACTATCCTCTGAAGAAGAAGAGGAGCAGGTGACACGGGCTGAGGAGGCCCCACCATATGACAAGCTACCAGCAGATGAAAGACGATATGCGCTCTTCACGGATGGCTCCTGCCGCATTGTAGGGACAAACCGAAAATGGAAGGCAGCCGTGTGGAGTCCCACACGGCGAGTTGCAGAAGCAACCGAAGGACAAGGCGGGTCAAGTCAGTTCGCAGAGCTTAAAGCCGTTCAATTGGCTTTGGATATAGCTGAACGAGAGAAGTGGCCAAGACTCTATATCTACACTGACTCATGGATGGTGGCCAATGCTCTGTGGGGATGGCTAGAGCGATGGAGAAAGGCCAACTGGCAGCGCCAAGGGAAACCCATCTGGGCGGCGGAGATGTGGCAGGACATCGCTGGCCGGGTAGAGAAGCTGAGCGTGAAGGTCGGTCACGTAGACGCTCACGTACGCAAGAAACGGGCTAATGAGGAGCATCGCAACAATGAGCAGGCGGACCGAGCTGCCAGGATTAAAGTCTCTCAGGTGGATCTGGATTGGCAACACAAAGGAGAATTATTTCTGGCTCGATGGGCCCATGACGCCTCCGGTCACCAGGGGAGAGATGCAACATACAGATGGGCTCAGGACCGAGGGGTGGACTTAACCAAGGACATTGTCTCACAGGTCATCCATGACTGTGAGACATGTGCTGCCATCAAGCAGGCCAAGCGGGTGAAGCCTCTATGGTATGGTGGACGGTGGTCAAAGTACAGGTATGGGGAAGCCTGGCAAGTTGACTACATCACGCTCCCCAAAACGCGCCAGGGCAAGCGCTACGTACTGACCATGGTAGAAGGAAGTACTGGATGGCTGGAGACATACCCCGTGCCTCATGCCACTGCCCGGAATACCATCCTGGGCCTTGAAAAACAAGTCCTGTGGCGACACGGCACCCCGGAGAGAATTGAGTCTGATAATGGGACCCATTTCAAGAATGGCCTCGTAGACACCTGGGCCAGAGAGCACGGCATTGAGTGGGTGTATCATATCCCCTACCATGCACCAGCTGCTGGAAAAGTTGAACGGTGCAACGGACTGCTGAAAACCACCCTGAAGGCACTGTGTGGAGAGACTCTCAAACACTGGGAGCTGCATTTAGCAAAGGCCACCTGGTTGGTCAACACGCGAGGCTCCATTAATCGAGCTGGCCCTGCCCAATCAGAACCTTTGCATACTGTAGATGGAGATAAAGTCCCCGTGGTGCATATGAGAGGTATGTTAGGGAAGACTGTTTGGATTAGTCCCACCTCAAGCAAAGGCAAACCCATCCGAGGGATTGTTTTTGCTCAAGGACCTGGTTTCACCTGGTGGGTAATGCAAAAAGATGGGGAGACACGTTGTGTACCACAAGGGGACCTAATTTTGAGTGAGAATGGTCCGTAATGTTTCATTGTACATATGTGTATATAGTTTTAAAGAGACATAGTTTTTAAGGGGGTTAATTTGGGCATGACATGGATGGCATAGAATAAGGGGTGGATAATGTCCTGGTTAGAACGGCTGGGACCAATTCATCCCTGGATGGGTGTA
>NW_020929119.1:0-663 GCF_003984885.1 Neopelma chrysocephalum | reverse complement strand
TGTCCTGGTTAGAACGGCTGGGACCAATTCATCCCTGGATGGGTGTAACCCAAAACTGTGTATTCTGTAGCCTCCATGCCATTTCCCAAAAACTGCTGTCAGTAGAGGCCTGCAAGGTGGGAAGATGTTCCTGTACCCTTTTATGGAATTCCCCGCTCTGATATCCTTATATGGAATTCCCCGCTCTGATAAGAGGGACTGAGCATCCACATGCCCTTTTATGGAATTCCCTACTCTGAGGGAGGGACTGAGCACTCCCGCCTGAACTGGAGAGTATATAACTGGGAGTTTCAGAGCCTTGGGGCTCTCTCTCGTGGGACCCAGAGGAAGACAGCAGACCACCGCTGCTCCCAACCAGGCTGAGACCACCACCCTCGACTGGACTGCAATCACCACTTCTGACCAGACTGCAGCAGCTCTCCCACCAGCAGGTTTATTCCCTCTCCCTTTGCTTTGGACTCGGGGGGTGGGCCAAGGTACACCACTTTTGTTCATACCCCAGGGTGCTGGGTTTGTACATTTGGGTTTTGTGGATTAAAACCAATTGTCTGTCTGTATAATTGTACTTATTGCATTATTTTAATAAATTGTTATTCTGACTTATAAATCTCTCTTTTGAATTGAGTTCATTTTGCCTTGCTGGTTAACTTTTAAACCAGCACA
>NW_020929118.1:0-888 GCF_003984885.1 Neopelma chrysocephalum | reverse complement strand
CTGACCAAAATGAGCCATCAGTGCTGAAAGAGGGAGGAGGGCAGCCTCCAGCTCATGTGGCAGAAATCAGATCTTTAGTGGCAGCACTGTGGGGGGAAGAGATTAGTGGGACCGAGCTGATGTGTTGGTCCTGCATGCAGGGCTTTGGGACCTCTCATCCCACAGTTCCTGGGCTGTCCAGATGGGCCAATGCAGGTCACAGGAGTCACACAGCAGTGCTGGTTGGGCAACCCTGATGGGAAATCACCTTGCACAATTACCTCCAAGCTCATGTTACCTCCAAGCCCCCCAACAGCATCTGTGCACAGCCCCAGTCTGCTCCAGTGGGTGCCCTGCTCACCCTGGATCCCCAGTTCAGCCTCACACTGCCCCGTGCAGGAGCAGCTTTAACACCTGGGGTCTTCAGCATCAGCCACAGTGTTCAGGGATCCTCAGCTCCTGCTCAGCTCCACACTCCTCAAAAACCCCCAGCGACTGTATTTCTGCCAAAGTAAAACCCTCAGACATCAAAGTTTTCACCAACAAACATAAGCAAAATTGTGCAGGTCTGGAAGACAAGCACAGGCCAGGCCAAAACCCACCTGCAAAGAATTTTCATATAACAAATCTCCCCCAGAGAAACTCCTAAAGCCAGTGATCTACCCTCTAGCTGTAAGGTTTCAACACCCATGGGAGCAAGTCAGCTACAGCCCTGTTCTGAGCCTCTCACTGCTGGTGCAAACCTACATCAAGAGGTCAGGAGAGCAGCCAAGGTGCAGGGAGGAGCCCTCCGCACTGCAGCAGCAGGACAGACGCTACATCATCCCAAGACATGATGCTCTGGGTTTAGATCCCTTTGGGGACAGGGAAGGAGGCTGTAGGATGACGTGGAGCAGAGCTGGAGGCCCG
>NW_020929117.1:0-842 GCF_003984885.1 Neopelma chrysocephalum | reverse complement strand
TACAGCTCATGTGGCAGAAATCAGATCTTTAGTAGCAGCACTGTGGGGGGAAGAGATTAGTGGGACCGAGCTGATGTGTTGGTCCTGCATGCAGGGCTTTGGGACCTCTCATCCCACAGTTCCTGGGCTGTCCAGATGGGCCAATGCAGGTCACAGGAGTCACACAGCAGTGCTGGTTGGGCAACCCTGATGGGAAATCACCTTGCACAATTACCTCCAAGCTCATGTCACCTCCAAGCCCCCGAGCAGCATCTGTGCACAGCCCCAGTCTGCTCCAGTGGGTGCCCTGCTCACCCTGGATCCCCAGTTCAGCCTCACACTGCCCCGTGCAGGAGCAGCTTTAACACCTGGGGTCTTCAGCATCAGCCACAGTGTTCAGGGATCCTCAGCTCCTGCTCAGCTCCACACTCCTCAAAAACCCCCAGCGACCGTATTTCTGCCAAAGTAAAACCCTCAGACATCAAAGTTTTCACCAACAAACATAAGCAAAATTGTGCAGGTCTGGAAGACAAGCACAGGCCAGGCCAAAACCCACCTGCAAAGAATTTTCATATAACAAATCTCCCCCAGAGAAACCCCTAAAGCCAGTGATCTACTCTCTAGCTGTAAGGTTTCAACACCCATGGGAGCAAGTCAGCTACAGCCCTGTTCTGAGCCTCTCACTGCTGGTGCAAACCTACATCAAGAGGTCAGGAGAGCAGCCAAGGTGCAGGGAGGAGCCCTCAGCACTGCAGCAGCAGGACAGACGCTACATCATCCCAAGACATGATGCTCTGGGTTTAGATCCCTTTGGGAACAGGGAAGGAGGCTGTAGGATGACGTGGAGCAGAGCTGGAGGCCCG
>NW_020929116.1:0-930 GCF_003984885.1 Neopelma chrysocephalum | reverse complement strand
AGTCCAGCATGGATAAAACAGGCAGGGCAAGGTGGATTCTCAGTCCAGCATGGATAAAACAGGCAGGGCAAGGTGGATTCTCAATCCAGGATGGATAAAACAGGCAGGGCAAGGTGGATTCTCAGGCCAGGATGGATAAAAAATAAAACAGGCAGGGCAAGGTGGACTCTCAGGTCAGGATGAATGTTGTGCTGGTAGGCAGCTTGTTCCCAGTTCCCAGGAATTGATGCCGTGGGAACGGGCTGGAAGTGAAGGGGTCCTGTGGGCCAGAACTATTGCAATGGTCCAAAGCTGGAAAAACACAACCAAGGATGCAGGGTGATAAGAGAAATCTTCCAGAAAATACCAAAAAACAGGAAGGTGTTGAGCACCTGAGCTAGAGGGAACATAAATATGGGATTTATGGACCAAGGGGGCGGTTTCTGCTGAGACCCCACAACTCGTTTCACGTGTGCCTCAGACTCGTGCACTCAGAGGAGGAGGGTCACTGCTTTTTAAGCCTGTACCCCAAAAAAAAGGAGGGGTTGGGTCACAATTAACGTTTCTGGGGTGCTCACAGATATTTGGGGTTCAGGCAGGAGGGAGCAAAAGGGGGTTTGAAGGCAACACCCGGACAGTGTTGTCCCCAAAAGGCTCCTGGGATGTGCCGGGCAGAAAGAAAGGAGGCAAAGAACAGGAGGGATATTGGGCTGGGAGGGTTTTTGGGCTTGCAGGGATATTGGGCTAGGAGGGATATTGGGCTGGCAGGGATATTGGGCTGCAGCTTTCTCTGGGTAACAGCAGGTTTGGTGCCCGGAATGCTGGAGCTGGCACCGAACGGCTCCATCCAGCACCAGAGCTGCTGCTCCCAACAAAACCACCTCTGGAAAAACCCCCACCACTAAAGCAAAGAAAGAGGAGAGAGAGAGAAAAACAAAGGCTAAAAAAAAA
>NW_020929115.1:0-784 GCF_003984885.1 Neopelma chrysocephalum | reverse complement strand
GGTGGACTCTCAGTCCAGCATGGATAAAACAGGCAGGGCAAGGTGGACTCTCAGGTCCAGGATGAATGTTGTGCTGGTAGGCAGCTTGTTCCCAGTTCCCAGGAATTGATGCCGTGGGAACGGGCTGGAAGTGAAGGGGTCCTGTGGGCCAGAACTATTGCAATGGTCCAAAGCTGGAAAAACACAACCAAGGATGCAGGGTGATAAGAGAAATCTTCCAGAAAATACCAAAAACCAGGAAGGTGTTCAGCACCTGAGCTAGAGGGAACATAAATATGGGATTTATGGACCAAGGGGGTGGTTTCTGCTGAGACCCCACAACTCGTTTCACACGTGCCTCAGACTTGTGCACTCAGAGGAGGAGGGTCACTGCTTTTTAAGCCTGTACCCCCCCAAAAAGGAGGGGTTGGGTCACAATTAACGTTTCTGGGGTGCTCACAGACATTTAGGGTTGAGGCAGGAGGGAGCAAAAGGGGGTTTGAAGGCAACGCCTGGACAATGTTGTCCCCAAAAGGCTCCTGGGATGCGCCGGGCAGGGGCAGAAAGAAAGGAGGCAAAGAACAGGAGGGATATGGGGCTGGGAGGGATTTTGGGCTGGGAGGGATGCTGGGCTGCAGCTTTCTCTGGGTAACAGCAGGTTTGGTGCCCGGAATGCTGGAGCTGGCACCGAATGGCTCCATCCAGCACCGGAGCTGCTGCTCCCAACAAAACCACCTCTGGAAAAACCCCCAAGACCGAAGCAAAGAAAGAGGAGAGAGAGAGAAAAACAAAGGCTAAAAAAAAA
>NW_020929114.1:0-380 GCF_003984885.1 Neopelma chrysocephalum | reverse complement strand
AGCAGGGAATGAAGGAATGAGCAGGGAATGAAGGAATGAGCAGGGAATGAAGGAATGAGCAGGGAATGAAGGAATGAGTAGGGAAGTGAGAGAATGAGCAGGGAAATGAGCTGCTGGAACAGCAGGGATTTGGGGCTGATGCTCCTGGTGAGGAGGAGTTCTCCCCTCACTGGTTCCTTGGGTGTCCCAGATCCTTGCCTGGAGTTCCAGAGGTGCTGTGGAGCTGCCATGGGTTAATGACAGGAAACATTTGGTGTGTTTGATGGGATGGCTGCCTGTTTACTCCCCTCCCTCAGTCCCTGCAGTGTCCTGGCTTTCCATGTGTGGCCGACACAAACACGACTTCCTAACGTCAGCTTTGACTTCCTGCAGATGCTCTG
>NW_020929113.1:0-342 GCF_003984885.1 Neopelma chrysocephalum | reverse complement strand
AGCAGGGAATGAAGGAATGAGCAGGGAATGAAGGAATGAGCAGGGAAGTGAGAGAATGAGCAGGGAAATGAGCTGCTGGAACAGCAGGGATTTGGGGCTGATGCTCCTGGTGAGGAGGAGTTCTCCCCTCACTGGTTCCTTGGGTGTCCCAGGTCCCTGCCTGGAGTTCCAGAGGTGCTGTGGAGCTGCCGTGGGTTAATGACAGGAAACATTTGGTGTGTTTGATGGGATGGCTGCGTGTTTACTCCCCTCCCTCAGTCCCTGCAGTGTCCTGGCTTTCCATGCGTGGCCGACGCAAACACGACTTCCTAACGTCAGCTTTGACTTCCTGCAGATGCTCTG
>NW_020929112.1:0-580 GCF_003984885.1 Neopelma chrysocephalum | reverse complement strand
AGTGATAAATTTGGATTTTTTAAAAAAGAAGATTGCACCCTTTTTTGATTTGAGGTGAAAGTAGAAGTCTGTGAGATTATGGTAGTTTTCTTTAAAACATTTCACAAAGTTTTAAAGGATATGTTAGTCTGTCTGCCTAGCTGCCCCTTTAAGTTTCAAGACCAGTCAAATTCAAAAATTAAAAAGAAAAGAAAAATCTAGACAGATCAGTCAAGTCTGAAATGATTTTGACATTGGCACCCCAAATCATGCCCAGATTCATCAAGAGGATTACTGAGGGTTTTCTAATCTTTGAATGAAAGCCAGGTCCAGACTGGAATGAATCTGGGTATGATTTGGGGTGCCAATGTCAAAATCATTTCAGACTTGACTGATCTGTCTAGATTTTTCTTTTCTTTTTAATTTTTGAATTTGACTGGTCTTGAAACTTAAAGGGGCAGCTAGGCAGACAGACTAACATATCCTTTAAAACTTTGTGAAATGTTTTAAAGAAAACTACCATAATCTCACAGACTTCTACTTTCACCTCAAATCAAAAAAGGGTGCAATCTTCTTTTTTAAAAAATCCAAATTTATCACT
>NW_020929111.1:0-681 GCF_003984885.1 Neopelma chrysocephalum | reverse complement strand
AATAAAACCATATATCCCTCAAAACTGATATCTTTGACCTGTTCTACAGATCTTGCCTTAATTCACAGCAGCACCTCTATCACTTTCTAGCAAAAATATGCATATAATAATTGGATGCAATATGGTAATTAAGGTTATAATAAGGGGGAGGAGAAAATACATCTGCAAGACCTGCACAGGCAGGCTAATAAATCTGGGGAGGACCAAAAAATTCAGTGCAGATCAAGAGTACAACCACAGCTACAAGATATTTTCTCCCCCCCCCTTATTATAACCTTAATTACCATATTGCATCCAATTATTATATGCATATTTTTGCTAGAAAGTGATAGAGGTGCTGCTGTGAATTAAGGCAAGATCTGTAGAACAGGTCAAAGATATCAGTTTTGAGGGATATATGGTTTTATTTTCTGGTTTTGGATGGAACAATAGAAATTCTATTTGTATAACAAATTACTCACTGCATAAACCACAAAACATGAAAAAAAATGTAAGGATGGTGGATCTTGGCAATTACCAGATTAAATGAGTTTTAATAAAACCATATATCCCTCAAAACTGATATCTTTGACCTGTTCTACAGATCTTGCCTTAATTCACAGCAGCACCTCTATCACTTTCTAGCAAAAATATGCATATAATAATTGGATGCAATATGGTAATTAAGGTTATAATAAGGGG
>NW_020929110.1:0-804 GCF_003984885.1 Neopelma chrysocephalum | reverse complement strand
AAAAAAAAATCATGCTGACAAAGTAAATTTTAAGTTCCTTTCTTGCTGTCTTCCTCTGAACTGTATTTTTTCCACTCTTATTTTAGGTTAACCTAAAGTTGGATGTGATGAAGAATGTCTTAAAGGTAATTGCATACAATGCATATGGTTCATGAATATACTCCTACCCCTTCAAACAACAAAACTCCTGAGTTCACTTGCCATGTGCCTGCTGATTTATATTTGAGGTGCTGTTCTCCCCATTGAGTTTCTCCCCTTCAGCTGATCACAGATAGGCAAATTTTAGCAGCATTGTAACAGATCTCAGCCTGCTGAGGTCATCAAACACAGCAAAGGGGAGAAACTCAATGGGGAGAACAGCACCTCAAATATAAATCAGCAGGCACATGGCAAATGAACCCAGGAGTTTTGTTGTTTGAAGGGGTAGGAGTATATTCATGGACCATATGCATCGTATGCAATTACCTTTAAGACATTCTTCATCACACCCAACTTTAGGTTAACCTAAAATAAGAGTGGAAAAAATACAGTTCAGAGGAAGACAGCAAGAAAGGAACTTAAAATTTACTTTGTCAGCATGATTTTTTTTTTACACAGGTAGTTAACAATCACAGTAGTTTTGTCCCTCTCCAAAGACATTATGTTGATCATTTTTTTCTTGTATTTGATGCCTTGTTCAACTACCAAGACAAAAAGAAGGGGAAAAAAAAATCATGCTGACAAAGTAAATTTTAAGTTCCTTTCTTGCTGTCTTCCTCTGAACTGTATTTTTTCCACTCTTATTTTAGGTTAACCTAAAGTTGG
>NW_020929109.1:0-970 GCF_003984885.1 Neopelma chrysocephalum | reverse complement strand
ATGCCTTTGTGGTTTTTTTTGTTCTGAAAGTGGAATATTATTAAGCAAGGTTTCTGAAAGATAGCAAAATAAGTCTGATTTAGGAGATAAAACATTGGTATGAGATAAAGGTTGATGATTTCAACACAGAACGGGTTCTTGACAGTCTGAATTTATGGGCTAAGGTCTGCAAGTGCTCCTCCTGATTCAGACTGAATTTGTGATAACAGCGATACCTGTTGTTGCGCATGCTGCATGAATCAAATCGTTGAACTGCTTCCTGATACTATCAGTGTTTTCAGTTTCTCCATCTGTATATCCAGCACAACTTCCTGTTTATTTAACAATGTGCGTTTGTTTAATCACTTTTAACGTCTTCAGTTCGAGTACTTTGTACTGAAAGACAAGCCACAAGGCAGATGATCACGGAAATGAATATAACTTTATTCTGTGATGGCAGTCGGAGCTGGGACACTTGTTAGGTATGTGTGTGTGGGGATGGTTCCCGTTCACTGCGTGAACCTGTGACCCAAAACAGTGTCCCGGCTCCGACTGCCATCACAGAATAAAGTTATATTCATTTCCGTGATCATCTGCCTTGTGGCTTGTCTTTCAGTACAAAGTACTCGAACTGAAGACGTTAAAAGTGATTAAACAAACGCACATTGTTAAATAAACAGGAAGTTGTGCTGGATATACAGATGGAGAAACTGAAAACACTGATAGTATCAGGAAGCAGTTCAACGATTTGATTCATGCAGCATGCGCAACAACAGGTATCGCTGTTATCACAAATTCAGTCTGAATCAGGAGGAGCACTTGCAGACCTTAGCCCATAAATTCAGACTGTCAAGAACCCGTTCTGTGTTGAAATCATCAACCTTTATCTCATACCAATGTTTTATCTCCTAAATCAGACTTATTTTGCTATCTTTCAGAAACCTTGCTTAATAATATTCCACTTTCAGAACAAAAAAAACCACAAAGGCAT
>NW_020929108.1:0-3101 GCF_003984885.1 Neopelma chrysocephalum | reverse complement strand
TGGGGGGGACTTCTTGTGGTAAGGTTTGGAGACTTGGCAGGGAGTCATCTCCAAACCATATCACCTTACGTGGTGTTTCCGCCCGGTTTGTTTTGGTTTTGCCACGATTGTTTGGGAACAAGTCTGGGAAGGGAGCCAAGTTGGTGTAAAAATTGACCATTGTTTGGGAACACTACCGGGAGACCTGCCAAGGACCTTTTGTTTATATAAACATAGCTTTGTTTGGGAACAAAGAACAAAAATATAAAAATGACCTTTTTATTCATTTTCTTGGTTATTTTAGCCATTTTTATATATGTTTCTGGGTATCCAGTGAAAACTAACCCGGAAGGCATCTACCAATATCTGCCTTTCCTCAATTGTGACATCAAAGGCCTAGTGACCGAGGTCCCTAGGATCAGAATTGGCCCCAATCCTTACCTAAATTGTTTGGCAACGGTTCTACTATTCCTAAAAGCCATGGAAATGCTGTTTAACATTGGAAAGGTGGTGTGGTACTGCTTTCCTTGTTGCAGGAAACGCCGAAACTCAAAGGGATTTGCTGGAACTTTGGGAAGGGCCTTGAGAAAACCAGTCTCCGGATGGCAAGGAATCTGGGTAAACTTTGGTAAATTGGTAGGGCGCGTGACACCTCCCATTAGTTGGGACTTCACCCCAGAGCAAGTGTTTGATCCTGATGAGACGGTACGTTGTTTGGCAGAAGGGTGTTTTTCTTACGAAGACCGAAATACACAGTTTTTTGCTTTGTACTGGGGCCTGGCGAGTGCCTATAGAGCTGCTGTGGACTATGCTCGGAAGGCTAAGGCTGAGGCGGAAACTCAAACCCTGCCACCTGAGACCAACGCCACCTCTACTACATGCACTGAAAGCGGAACCCAGACTACCCCACCTGAGATACCTCTCGCCCCTGTAGTGAAAAGGAAGTCGTGGGTATCGGCGTCCGAAACTTTAAGCCTACGACCAGATGAAGATCAAAACAAGTCAGAAGATACGGGAGAGGGGACTGATACTGATACCAGTGTCAAAACTCCACCTCGACGAGTAGCACCACCCCCAAAAGCGGAAACTACAGTTTTGCGGTCAATGACCCCAGCAGAACTCTGGGACTTAAAAAGAGATTACACTCGTTGGCCTGGTGAGCAAATTCTAGCGTGGTTGCTCCGATGCCGAGACCGTGGGGCTAGAGGTCACATATTGTCAACTGCTGAAGCAGAACAACTAGCATCCATCTCCAAAGACCGTGAACTTGATCACTTAATTGCAGAAGCAAGACCCGACATCAGTCTTTGGGCGCGACTTGTCTTAAGTGCTAGACAAAAGTTTCCATTTAAAGACTATTTACCGTGCCCCATGAGGAAGTGGACCAAGGTAGAAGACGCCATCCAGTACCTAAGAGAAATGGCATTGTTGTAAGTCATGTATGATGACTCTCAATACGATCCCATCGCTGATGACCCAGAGGGTGTCACTTGCACAATGCCCATGTGGAAGAAGATAATGCAGGGTGTTCCTGCATCATATGTTTATACTTTGGCAGGACATCGCTGCCAGAGCGAAGAGTCTGAATGTGAGAGTCCACCATGTAGATGCCCATGTGTCCAAGAAGCGAGCTAATGAAGAACACGATAACAACAGAGAAGCGGACCGAGCTGCACAGATCGAAGTGTCACAAGTAGACCTAGACTGGCAGCAGAAGGGAGAGTTGTCCCTAGCTCGATGGGCCCATGATGCCTCCGGTCATCAGGGCCGAGATGCCACCCACAGATGGGCACGAGACCGAGGGGTGGATTTAACCATGGATATCATTTCTCAAGTTATCCATGATTGTGAAACCTGTGCCGCTATTAAGCAGGCAAAAAGACTGAAGCCCCTGTGGTATGGTGGACAATGGGATAAGTATAAGTATGGAGAGGCATGGCAGGTTGATTATATCAAATTGCCACAGACCTGCCAAGGTAAGCGCTATGTGCTTACCATGGTGGAAGCAACCACCGGATGGCTAGAGACTTTTTCGGTGCCCCACGCAATGACCCGGAATACCATTCTGGGTCTTGAAAAGCAAGTCCTGTGGCGACACGAGACCCCAGCGTGCATTGAGTCGGACAACGGGACTCATTTCAAAAATGACTTAGTCACCACTTGGGCAAGGGAACATGGTATTAAATGGGTGTACCATATTCCATATCATGCACCAGCTGCTGGGAAGGTCGAGAGATGTAATGGACTATTGAAGACAACTCTAAAGGCACTAGGTAAGGGAACTTACAAAAATTGGGATAAGAACTTAGCAAAGGCCACCTGGCTAGTTAACACCAGGGGTTCTGTTAATCGAGATGGCCCTGCAGAAGCAGAATCCCTCCACATTGTTGATGGAGATAAAGTTCCAGCAATCCACTTGAGAGGAATGCTAGGGAGAGCTGTTTGGGTTACCCCTGCCTCAGGCCAAGACAAACCCATTCGTGGGATTGTTTTTGCTCAAGGGCCAGGACATACATGGTGGGTAATGAGAAAGGACGGAGTGATCCAATGTGTGCCTCAAGGAAATTTAGCCTTGGGGAAAAACTAACTGTATGTCCTGAGTTGTGTTTTTTACAGGAAGCCAATCACCAGACCAGAGAGAGAGACCTGAAGTAAGCTGATGCCGGTATCTAATGATGAGACAGCCCAGAACAATGAAACAACCCTAAAATCAGAACTGTAATTATTATTGAGGAGACCAAACATCTGGACTGAACTGAACTGATGTCGGTATTGATTTCCAACGACAAGACAACTGTGCCAGAGGACCAACAAGGACTATATATATGTATATATATGTATATATGTATATATATGCACGGGATGTAGGCAAACGTGAAATATGTGTTACGTAAAAATAGTATGGAATAAGGGGTGGAGAAGTGTGGTAGTTTGGCCTAGGCCTTCCTTGGTGACCAGTTTGTAACCAAGGAAGTGCCCAGATTTACCCGGTATTCCCTACGATTTTTACGTAAGCCGGGGTATAAGAAGAAGGGAGGAAAGGCCTTCGCTCTCTTTCCTTCCAACGGCTTTGGCGGTGCAGGTTCCCTGCTGTTGAGTCTGCCGGGTTGGAGAGTGAGGCC
>NW_020929107.1:0-416 GCF_003984885.1 Neopelma chrysocephalum | reverse complement strand
GGTGCAGGTTCCCTGCTGTTGAGTCTGCCGGGTTGGAGAGTGAGGCCTGGCAAGGCCTTGTCGACCTTGGGAGGCGGAGGCTGCCAGCAGTCACTCCAGCGTGACTCTCCGTTGTCCCAAGGAGAGTAGTAAGATATTCTTTGCTAATTCTTTTGGTTGATAGACCTTGGGCTACTGATCGGGATATATATATATTATTTTGGTTTTTGTTCTTCCCTTCCCCTTTCCCTTTTCCCTGTGAAATTGTATATATATTTCAACTGTACATAACTGTAATATAAGTGTAAATATATTTATATATATTGCTTTGTCTCTCTCTCGTTTTTGGTTCTTTTGGGGTTTTTTCCCCTCTTCTCCCTTGGTTTGGGGTGGGGGGGACTTCTTGTGGTAAGGTTTGGAGACTTGGCAGGGAGTCA
>NW_020929106.1:0-5923 GCF_003984885.1 Neopelma chrysocephalum | reverse complement strand
GCTCTGATATCCTTATATGGAATTCCCCGCTCTGATAAGAGGGACTGAGCATCCACATGCCCTTTTATGGAATTCCCTACTCTGAGGGAGGGACTGAGCACTCCCGCCTGAACTGGAGAGTATATAACTGGGAGTTTCAGAGCCTTGGGGCTCTCTCTCGTGGGACCCAGAGGAAGACAGCAGACCACCGCTGCTCCCAACCAGGCTGAGACCACCACCCTCGACTGGACTGCAATCACCACTTCTGACCAGACTGCAGCAGCTCTCCCACCAGCAGGTTTATTCCCTCTCCCTTTGCTTTGGACTCGGGGGGTGGGCCAAGGTACACCACTTTTGTTCATACCCCAGGGTGCTGGGTTTGTACATTTGGGTTTTGTGGATTAAAACCAATTGTCTGTCTGTATAATTGTACTTATTGCATTATTTTAATAAATTGTTATTCTGACTTATAAATCTCTCTTTTGAATTGAGTTCATTTTGCCTTGCTGGTTAACTTTTAAACCAGCACATTTTTGGCGCCCAAACGTTGGGGCAGAGAGAGAGAAGTCAGAATCACAATTTCATTTTAAGCATCTGTGTATTTGGATACAGAAACTCCCCGATCAACATGTTGTTTGGTGCATTCACGTGGGTGTTTTATCTGAGCATGTTCATATTTCCACAAATGGGGTACTATTTGCCGTTTTTAATGCTCTCTTTAAGACCAGGGAGAGGGATCCAAATTGCTTTACTAGTATACTATGTTTATGTCATCATAACCTCAGAAGCAATGAGTTTCATTGTAAATGTGTATTCAGTCCTGTTTACCTGTCCTGGTTTAGGTTGCTACCTCTGGGGCCTCATTAAAAATTGCACCCAGCCCTTTGGGGGAACAGTGGGGAATGGTGGTTTCCAGCCTCTCACCTCCTTCTTTCCCTTCAGACCTGGTACAACAGTTTTTGAAAATATTGATTTTCCTTTTGATGCTAAGGACGGCATAATGTTATTGTTAGTGTTGCTCTGTCTGCTGCTCTGTCTGCTCTGTACTGTTTACACCATGCTTAGGGTCAGAACAGGGCCTTCTAGGGAGGCTGTTTGGACGCCTGTCCTGGGAATGGATAACGCTGAGTGGCACGGGAAGTGGGAGGACATCGGCCAGTATTTGGAGAAGTTTTCTCCTCCCATGATCTGGAAATTCACCCCTGAACAACTGCAGGATCCTGTCAGCATGATAAAACTGGTAAAGGAAAAATGCTCTGGCAGCTCCAGAGATGGTCAGCTCACAGCAACCTGCTGGGCCCTGGCCACTGCTTACCGGGCACTGCTTGACATGGTACAGCACTGCCAGGGGGAGGAGAGAAGGAGCAAATCAACTGGCACCACGTCCACACAAACTACAGCTGAGTCGGAGGGAGTAAGAAATAAATCAACTGGCACCATGCCCACACAAACCATCGAGGAGCCAGAAGGACAACAGAAACCAATAGCAGTCGCCCCTGTCCAGAAAAGGAAATCGAAGACCAAATCAGTTCGCATAGCAAATGATGACGAAGAGGCAGGACCTTCACATCCACCGGAGGAGACAGAGCCAGAAATAATCACTCGGTCCCTATCCCTGGGTGAGCTACGTGAGCTCCGGAGAGAGTTCACACGGCAGGCGAACGAGTCCATCTTGACCTGGCTGCTCCGAATCTGGGATGCCGCCGCTAACGACACAATTCTAGATGGAAGTGAAGCAAGACAACTGGGATCCCTGTCTCGAGATGTCGTCATTGATCAGGGGATTGGAAGGAGGCAGGAAACTCTCAGCCTCTGGCGGCGACTGTTGTCCAGTGTAAGGGAGAGATACCTTTGCAAGGAGGACCTCCACGTACAGCAAGGACAGTGGAACACGATGGAACAAGGAATCCGGTGCTTGAGAGAATTGGCTGTACTGGAGATAATCTTTTCAGAGGATGAAAGATTTCCTAAAAGTCCAGATGGTGTACAGTGCACATCCCAGATGTGGTTGAAGTTTGCACGACTCGGGCCAGAAATGTATTCCCGCTACCTAGCAACGCTGCAATGGAGGGAGGGAGAGGACAAGGTTGGTGCATTGGTCAGCAAACTCAGGATTTATGAAGACACTGTCACCGCCCCATTACGAGCCCACGTCTCATCGGTGGAAACCAAACTGGCTGAACATGTCCGAAGCCTGGAAGAGAAGATTGAAGAAGGACACCAGAGGCTAAGAGAAGAAATTAAGGAAGGGATCTTCCATACCTCGCCAGGACAAACAAGGGTCTCTGCTATCAGGAGCCAGCGTCCCCCAGCTAAGGAGAGAGGGTACACTCCACGTGGCAATCTATGGTTTTACCTCCAAGAGCACGGAGAAGATATGAGGAAGTGGGATGGGAAACCCACCTCTTCCTTAGCAGCCCGGGTACGTGAATTGAAAAGAGGGACAAGTACCACAAGGAACTCTTTGAGGATGAATGCTGCTCCAGTCTCTCGTAGGCAAGACTCCAGACGGCCCAGGAATGATGATATGTCTGATCCTCTTGAAGGGACTTCCAGGTCATACTTACAAGAAGACCGCAACGAGTACCATGACCAGGACTAGGGGTGCCCTGCCTCTAGCCAGGTAGAGGAGAGGGACAATCGAGTCTATTGGACAGTGTGGATTCGGTGGCCTGGCACATCAGAGCCACAAAGATATAAGGCTTTAGTTGACACCGGCGCACAATGTACTTTGATGCCATCAAGATACATAGGGGCAGAATCCATCTCTATTTCTGGGGTGACAGGGGGATCCCAACAGCTGACTGTACTGGAAGCTGAAGTGAGCCTGACTGGGAAGGAATGGCACAGACACCCCATCGTGACTGGTCCAGATGCCCCGTGTATCCTTGGCATAGATTACCTGAGGAGTGGGTATTTCAAAGACCCAAAAGGACTTCGTTGGGCGTTTGGCATAGCTACTGTGGAGGCAGAGGAAATTAGACAGTTGAACACCTTGCCTGGCCTCTCAGAAGACCCCTCTGCTGTGGGACTGCTGAAGGTTGAAGAACAGTTTGTACCGATAGCCACAGCAACAGTGCACCGTCGGCAATACCGCACCGACCGAGACTCTGTGACTCCCATACATAAGATGATCCGTGACCTGGAGACCCAGGGGGTGGTCAGCAAGACTCGCTCACCCTTTAATAGCCCTATATGGCCAGTGCGTAAATCCAGCGGAGAGTGGAGGCTGACGGTGGATTACCGTGGACTCAATGAAGTCACACCACCCCTGAGCGCTGCTGTGCCGGACATGCTGGAGCTCCAGTACGAGCTGGAGTCCAAGGCAGCCAAGTGGTATGCCACCATTGACATTGCCAACGCCTTCTTCTCCATTCCTTTGGCAGCGGAGTGCAGGCCACAATTTGCTTTCACTTGGAGAGGTGTGCAGTACACCTGGAATCGACTGCCTCAGGGGTGGAAACACAGTCCCAGCATTTGCCATGGACTGATCCAGACTGCACTGGAAAAGGGCGAGGCTCCAGAACATCTACAGTACATTGATGACATCATTGTATGGGGGAACACAGCGGGGGAAGTCTTCGAGAAAGGAGAGAAGATAATCCAGATCCTCCTAAGAGCTGGTTTTGCCATTAAACGAAGTAAGGTCAAGGGACCTGCTCAGGAAATTCAGTTCTTAGGAGTGAAGTGGCAAGATGGACGTCGCCTAATTCCAACGGAGGTAATTAACAAAATAGCAGCCATGTCCCCACCAACCAGCAAGAAGGAAACACAGGCTTTCCTAGGCGCTGTGGGCTTTTGGAGGATGCATATCCCCGAGTACAGTCAAATTGTAAGCCCTCTCTACCTTGTGACACGGAAGAAAAATGATTTCCAGTGGGGCCCTGAACAACAACAGGCCTTTGAACAAATCAAACAGGAGATTGCCCATGCGGTAGCCCTTGGGCCAGTAAGGACAGGACAGGACGTGAAGAACGTGCTCTACACTGCAGCCGGGAAGAATGGCCCTTCTTGGAGCCTCTGGCAGAAAGTGCCTGGGGAGACCCGAGGACGACCGCTGGGATTCTGGAGTCGGGGATACAAAGGATCTGAAGCCAGCTATACACCAACTGAGAAAGAGATCCTGGCTGCTTATGAAGGACTTCGAGCTGCCTCAGAAGTGATCGGCACCGAAGCGCAGCTCCTCCTGGCACCCCGACTACCAGTGCTGGGCTGGATGTTCAAGGGGAGAGTTCCTGCTACACATCACGCCACCGATGCCACATGGAGTAAGTGGATCGCTCTGATCACACAACGAACCCGGATAGGGAATCCTAATCGCCCTGGGATTCTGGAAATTATCACCAATTGGCCCGAAGGTGAGAGTTTCGGACTATCCTCTGAAGAAGAAGAGGAGCAGGTGACACGGGCTGAGGAGGCCCCACCATATGACAAGCTACCAGCAGATGAAAGGCGATATGCGCTCTTCACGGATGGCTCCTGCCGCATTGTAGGGACAAACCGAAAATGGAAGGCAGCCGTGTGGAGTCCCACACGGCGAGTTGCAGAAGCAACCGAAGGACAAGGTGGGTCAAGTCAGTTCGCAGAGCTTAAAGCCGTTCAGTTGGCTTTGGATATAGCTGAACGAGAGAAGTGGCCAAGACTCTATATCTACACTGACTCATGGATGGTGGCCAATGCTCTGTGGGGATGGCTAGAGCGATGGAAAAAGGCCAACTGGCAGCGCCAAGGGAAACCCATCTGGGCGGCGGAGATGTGGCAGGACATCGCTGGCCGGGTAGAGAAGCTGAGTGTGAAGGTCGGTCACGTAGACGCTCACGTACGCAAGAAACGGGCTAATGAGGAGCATCGCAACAACGAGCAGGCGGACCGAGCTGCCAGGATTAAAGTCTCTCAGGTGGATCTGGATTGGCAACACAAAGGAGAATTATTTCTGGCTCGATGGGCCCATGACGCCTCCGGTCACCAGGGGAGAGATGCAACATACAGATGGGCTCAGGACCGAGGGGTGGACTTAACCAAGGACATTGTCTCACAGGTCATCCATGACTGTGAGACATGTGCTGCCATCAAGCAGGCCAAGCGGGTGAAGCCTCTATGGTATGGTGGACGGTGGTCAAAGTACAGGTATGGGGAAGCCTGGCAAGTTGACTACATCACGCTCCCCAAAACCCGCCAGGGCAAGCGCTACGTACTTACCATGGTAGAAGGAAGTACTGGATGGCTGGAAACATACCCCGTACCTCATGCCACTGCCCGGAATACCATCCTGGGCCTTGAAAAACAAGTCCTGTGGCGACACGGCACCCCGGAGAGAATTGAGTCTGATAATGGGACCCATTTCAAGAATGGCCTCGTAGACACCTGGGCCAGAGAGCACGGCATTGAGTGGGTGTATCATATCCCCTACCATGCACCAGCTGCTGGAAAAGTTGAACGGTGCAACGGACTGCTGAAAACCACCCTGAAGGCACTGTGTGGGGAGACTCTTAAACACTGGGAGCTGCATTTAGCAAAGGCCACCTGGTTGGTCAACACGCGAGGCTCCATTAATCGAGCTGGCCCTGCCCAATCAGAACCTTTGCATACTGTAGATGGAGATAAAGTCCCCGTGGTGCATATGAGAGGTATGTTAGGGAAGACTGTTTGGATTAGTCCCACCTCAAGCAAAGGCAAACCCATCCGAGGGATTGTTTTTGCTCAAGGACCTGGTTTCACCTGGTGGGTAATGCAAAAAGATGGGGAGACACGTTGTGTACCACAAGGGGACCTAATTTTGAGTGAGAATGGTCCGTAATGTTTCATTGTACATATGTGTATATAGTTGTAAAGAGACATAGTTTTTAAGGGGGTTAATTTGGGCATGACATGGATGGCATAGAATAAGGGGTGGATAATGTCCTGGTTAGAACGGCTGGGACCAATTCATCCCTGGATGGGTGTA
>NW_020929105.1:0-731 GCF_003984885.1 Neopelma chrysocephalum | reverse complement strand
AAGCACTGGGTGCTGGGCCACAAAGCTCAGTGCTCTTCCCTTCCCAGGAGCCAGCCTGCCCACAGCCATGTTGGACGGGGGGCTGAGCTACCATCCCAACACAATACGGCTCTGGGAAGTACTGGGAACCTTCTGGGAAGGGAAGAGCACTGAGCTTTGTGGCCCAGCACCCAGTGCTTCAAAGGAGGAATATCTGCATGGGTTTTTTTGTTGTTTGTGTTTTTAAGACTTCTTTAAAATGCATGACAGTCCCAGGGAAGAAACCAGAAGGCAAAGGTGCCACTTGTATTAGCACAAGGAAGCTGAACTGGCGCAGAACCTGAGCACAGTCAGCACCCACACACAGCATCCCACTGCCCAGGCCCCTCACCGCCCTCCTGCTCCCACCACAGCCCTGCACAAAATCCTGGCTGATGCAGCCGGGGTTCCCCAGGGAAGGCAGAGAGCCAGTACCTTTCATTGCCCGGCTGGAACTCGGAGAGCAGGGACGGCCTCCGCCGCTGCGGCTGCATGATAGACCCCGGAGGGAGGTGGGAAGCAAAATCCCTGGAATGATGCTGGTACTCCAACAGCGCAACGTCCTGCAGAAGCAAACACAGAAGAGCTCATTAGGCTGGTGGGAACTTCCAAGCACGCACAGAACCCTGACAACTCAAAAAAACCCATGCAGATATTCCTCCTTTGAAGCACTGGGTGCTGGGCCACAAAGCTCAGTGCTCTTCCCTTCCCAG
>NW_020929104.1:0-359 GCF_003984885.1 Neopelma chrysocephalum | reverse complement strand
AGTACATCCTCACACACACTCATCTATCCCTGTGCACACATCCTCACACACATTCCTGCATCCCTGTGCATCTTTATGCATCCTTGTGCATCCCTGTGCATCCTTATGCATCCCTCTGCATCCCTGTGCATCCTCATGTATCCTGGTACATCCCCATGCACACTCATCTGTCCCTGTGCACCCATCCTTATGCACACTCCTGCATCCCTGTCCATCCTCCTGCATCCTTGTGCATCGCTGTACATCCTTGTGCATCCCTCTGCATCCTCATTCATCCTTGTGCATCCCTGTGCATCCTTATGCATCCTTGTGCATCCCTGTGCACCCTTGTGCATCACAGTGCACACTCCTGCATGCCT
>NW_020929103.1:0-345 GCF_003984885.1 Neopelma chrysocephalum | reverse complement strand
CACACTCATCTATCCCTGTGCACACATCCTCACGCACATTCCTGCATGCCTGTGCATCTTTATGCATCCTTCTGCATCCCTGTGCATCCTTATGCATCCCTCTGCATCCCTGTGCATCCTCATGTATCCTGGTACATCCCCATGCACACTCATCTGTCCCTGTGCACCCATCCTTATGCACACTCCTGCATCCCTGTCCATCCTCCTGCATCCTTGTGCATCCCTGTACATCCTTGTGCATCCCTCTGCATCCTCATTCATCCTTGTGCATCCCTGTGCATCCTTATGCATCCTTGTACATCCCTGTGCACCCTTGTGCATCACAGTGCACACTCCTGCATGCCT
>NW_020929102.1:0-372 GCF_003984885.1 Neopelma chrysocephalum | reverse complement strand
GCATCCCTGTGCACACTCCTGCATCCCTGTGCATCCTCATTCATCCCTGTGCACACTTGTGCATCCTCATGTATCCTGGTACATCCCCATGCACACTCATCTGTCCCTGTGCACACATCCTTCTGCATCTCTGTGCACACTCCTGCATCCATGTGCATCCCTGTGCATCCCTGTGGACACTTCTGCATCCATGTGCATCCTTGTGCATCCCTGTGCACACTTGTGCATCTTTGTGCATCCCTGCAGACACTTCTGCATCCCTGTGTATCCTTGTACATCCCTGTGCATCCTTGTGCATCCCTGTGCACATTTGTGCATCCTTCTGCATCCCTGTGGACACTTCTGCATCCCTGTGCATCCTCCTGCATCCTT
>NW_020929101.1:0-321 GCF_003984885.1 Neopelma chrysocephalum | reverse complement strand
GCCCACTGTTGCTCCAACAGCTGGCAGGTAGCAACACGAGAGTAGGGGGACCTTGTCTACCCACAGTCTAAGTGCCACAATGGAGTTCATCAGCCTGTCACCTTTGTCTGAATGTGCTCTATATTAATGATGAGATGTCAAAAGGAGAGCCCTGCCCTGAGACTATGTCTCTGATGCTGAACTCCTGCTCCTGTTAAGATTCCCACCTGCAGCTGCAATGAGGTCTTAGCTTCATAAAAAACCCTCTGACACTTAGATGAGATTTATTACTAGATGGTCACCTATTAGTACTGCTTAATGCTCAAGCATTCCACTGTGTTA
>NW_020929100.1:0-10444 GCF_003984885.1 Neopelma chrysocephalum | reverse complement strand
TCTCGGGCTCCTTGGGGTCAGCCATGGTGCAGAGAGACCGGCTCACACTGCCAGAGCAAGGTCTCCTCCGGGGCTTTTATACAGCCACAGGCTCCCGCCCAAGCAATCACGGAGTTGGCATGTCCTAAGGTCAAACGTGCATGGCACGTTCCCACTGGCTCTTCCCGCAGGCTCGTGCCCACGTCTTGGGCACACCCAGACAGGACGGGGTCAAGATCCCGCAGGCAGGGCCTGGATGTGCCCCACTTCATGTCAGGCAAAACATACCCCTGCTCTAAGAGTGGCAAGTGTGGCACCACAGCCATGGGACATGCTGGCACAGGGTCCCCAGCCCTGGCACTTGAGACTGGGGCTGTCAAGAAGACAAGGCCAGAAAAGCGCAACTGCTTTTAACCCACACACAGTGTGCTGCAAGGGAACAGCTTGCTCTTGCCAGGGAAGGGAAAGTTTCCTAACTTCCCTTTTTTTCCTCCTTTTTTTTTTTAATCAAGACTTTTTATTAAAAAGAATCAAAAGAAAACTGATTAGACTCCATCAGGCAGGAGCACAGACTATGAGACAGCACAACATCCACCTTAAAGGTTTCACAGCCAAGGAGGTGCCTATAAGACTAAGGGGCTTCCCAGGATGAGGCACCTGCACAGCCCGGAGCTCCTGCTCCAGCAGAAACTCCAGCAGGGTCCTGCAAGCCAGGAGCATGGGCAGAAGCCCTCACCAAGGACACACATCCCTGCCTTCGTCTGGAAAACAGTCAGCTGATTCAGTTCCCACATGTGCCACACCCAGCACTCCAAACACCCACTGGGAAGGAGCACCAGAGGCAGAGGAATTATCTATCAGGCTCTTGCATCACAGCCTGGTGAGCCAGTCTCTGTCCCACAGCTCCTCTGGGCTGTCATGCTCCAGGCATCACCCCTGCCCCAGCAGTCCTGGTGCTCCCTATCCTTTCTCCCCAGCGCTGATGGGAAACTGGGACCAAGAGGAAGCAGCAGAGAAATGTCATTTCTGCAAAAAACTGGCTCATTTCCTGCCAGAGCTCCTCGTGCACCCGCCAAGTCACGCGAGCGCCTGCCGGATGCGGCCCCGGCACAGACCCACACATCTGGCTGTGCAGGGAAGGCTCAGCCCAGGCTACTCGGGTGCTTCTCCATCCCCAGAGCCCCAGGCATCCCCCAGAGCATCGCTCTGCAAACCTGGCTGGTGCACATGAAATAAGCCAAGAGCTGCATCTGCTGGGAGGGTCCAGCCTGGAGATCAGATGGGAAGCACGGAACAAGGGTTTTTCCTCAGCTCTGGATGCTCCAGATCCCAGTTGCTCTGGAGCAGTTATCCAGGCCACACCAAAGCTGCTGTATTTCCTGCAGCACCAGGCAACACCGGCAGCAGGAAGCAGCGGTGTGTCCCATGGAATACCAGCCTCTGGAGCAACGGTGAGGCCAGCTGCAGGCAGGAAGGCACTCCACAGCCACAGGCACTACATGCATCACTCCTGCCCAGCCTCCTCCCTAGAAGCTGGGACAGGTAATCATGTCCTGAACCGGCTCTGCTGCAGGCAGGGACCAGGAAGAGCGGCAGCAGGAGTTTACACAAGGAAGGCGTTACAAGCTGTTTGTCATCAGTGCCAGGCCCAAGGGCCAGGGGAGAGACCTGGGAGGCTTTGCCAAGCAGCAAGGGCTGGCAGTGGGCAAGGACAGCAGGCAGAGGGGGTGCAGGGCTGGGTCAGGCATGGGCAGCCCCCCAAAGACAGCCTGCACAGCATCTGAAGTACCCAACAGCGATGTCTTCCAGATAAACACAACACAACACGGTGACATCACTCTGCCTGATCGCTTCCCTGGGGATTTTTTTTTCCCCCAAGCAGGCCCGTCTGCTTTTTGCTTTGAAGAGCCAGAGAAATGCGTTCATCGTGACTTGCCTGCTTTGTGTCTGGATTAGAGGTTGCGTAGCAGCAGGGAGAGAGCACTCGGCTCCCCCGCAACCAGCAGGAAAAAAGCTGCAAAACTTGTCTCATCCACACGATGAATACTTCAAACCAAGGCAAAACCCCACTACACCATTTCCCCGTCATTGCAAACAGCAAAGACAGGAACAGCCACATTCGGTTTCCACTTTGAACCCAACTCCTCTGCTGCATTCATGTGAATTATTTTTTGCCATCTACACACAGGAGCAATTTCACTGTCATAAGTGAAGCACCTACAAAAGCTGAGGGGATAGTGACAGCAATTTGTCCCTTACAGTGACAGCCCCACGCCAGAAGGCAAAAACAAGATGTGACTTGCTGCTGACCCTGACAGGCTCTCCCCAGCTCAGCCACGGCTGCGTGTACACCAGGAAATCTTCTGGAAAAGTGAGCTTCACAGCAGAACTCACTGCCGCTTCCCATCATGCCTGTTAAACCCTTTATTTCCAAAGCACCGCTTGTAGTCCACCCAAGTGTGACACGGGGGAGAGCTGGCGCTGCCAGATCCCCCTCCCCTGCCTGCAGGGAAGCCACCATGCCCACGCCAGCACCACACCTCCCAGTCGCAGCATCAGTCCTCTTGTCCCTGTGCCACCCAATGCTCCCACAGCTCCAAAGACACTCCTAGACTCAACTTTCCAAGGTTTCACAGCATGGCGTGGTCCCCCCCAGCCCAGCGTCTCCCCACATGGAGGCTGCTGGGCACAAACGCCCCCCCAGTGCCCGCAGCTCCCCCCCCAGCCAGACTGTGCTGCTCCACTCCCTGCACCCCACAGACTGTGGGGATCCCTGTGCCCTCCTCCACTGCCACACAGCACCCCACACCCTGGTGCACAATGCAGGGGGCTGTGTCCCCCTACTTAGAACCCCCACACACTCCGAGGGGAACCCCAGCGTGTGCCAGCACCCTGCAGGGCATCACTGCACCCGCCTGGGTACCCATGTGGGGTCAAGGCAGACCTACACACCTGTGTGGGGTCTGATCCCCCTGAAGCACCTCTGCAGACTGCCAGGACCCCCAGGGAGCTCCTGAGACACCCCTGCAAGCTCCCATCACCCCCCTGCACCCACTCAGGTTCCAAATAGCCACACACACATGGCCACACACACAGGCCACCAGCACCCCCGAATTCCCCTGAGCACCCACGTGTGCTGCCAGCTCGCTTCTGCGACCCCAGAGCCCATGCCAGCCTCCAGCACCCCTAGGGACCCCGAACACCCATGGGGGCTGCCAGCAACCCCAGCGACCCCCGGACACCCATGCCAGCCTCCAGCACCCCCAAGGAACCCTGAGCAGCCACGGGAGCTGCCAGCACCCCCACGCTCTGCGCATCTGCCCGCGCACAAGGATTGCCAGCGATGCCCTGGAGCCCCGAGTCGTGTCATGGCTAACCCGAGCTCCCCCGAGCACCCACGCGGGACGGCAGCACCGCCAGGACCCCGCGCACCCTCGCCGGCTACCGCACCCTCCGCGCTCCCGGGCACCGCGCAGGCTGACAGCCGGCTGACAGCCCGCTCCCGCAGCCCCCCAGTCCCTGTCTCTGCCCCTGCCCCAATCCCGGTCCCGGTCCCGGTCCCGGTCCCGGTCCCGGTCCCGCACCTCTCGGCCGTCCCGCACCGCCCGGCCCCGCCGGGCCCGCTCGCTCGGCCCCGCCGTCACGTGACACGCGGCTCAGCTGAGCGCGGCGCCTGCGCGCGGGGAGGGGGGCGGGGCCAGGCGGGTGAGGGGTGGGGCCAAGCGGCGTGAGGCGGGGCCAAGAACGGAGGGCGGGGCGGGACTGGTGGAGGCGTTGAAGGGGCGGGACCACTGGTTGTAGGGGCGGGGCCAAGCGAGGCGGGGCGGGACGGACATGGGCGGTGGCGCCCCCTGGCGGGCGGGCGCGGGTGGCGCTGCACGGGCGGGACAAGGGCGGCGGCGCCGGGCCCCGAACCCCCCTCGGGCAGCGGAGCCGGGGAAGGGCCCGCAGCGCAAGTCCTGTGAAGAGCGGCTGCGGGAGCGGAGGTTGTCTGGCCTGGAGAAGGCTCAGGGGTGACCTTATCGCTATCTGCACACACCTGACAGGAGGGTGTAGCCAGGTGGGGGTCGGGCTCTTCTCCCAGGCAACCAGCGGCAGGATAAGAGGACGCGGTCTTAAGCTACGCCAGGGGAGGTTTAAGTTGGACATTAGGAAGACTTTCTCCATAAGCAGGGGGATCAGACACTCGAAAGGGCTGCCAAGGAAGGTTGGTGGAGACACCATCCCTGGAGGTGTTTAAGACTTAGTGCCATGGTCTGTCTCACTGGCATGGCAGTGTTAGGTCAAAGGTTGGACTCAATCATCTCAGAGGTCTTTTCCAACCTAATTGATTCTGTGAGCCCCTGCAGCAGGGCTGTTCCTTGGGCAAGGCATGCACAGTGATACAGGTGCCAGGATTATAGACGGTTGCTTGGATGAGTGACACTCCCTGAGCCCCCAAGCATGGGCTATGGCCCCCAGGGCTGTCCCTATGTCCCCATGTCCAAAAGCAGTGCCTGCAGATTGCCACCCTGCCCCTCACACAGGAACCGGCCTTGGGGCTGCTCACACTCAGCTCCTCTTGCTGCAACATCCTCCACCACTGCCCCTATGCCAGCCCCACCACCTTCGCCTCTCCCAGCTCACATCCCCATCCCCGCTATTCCAAGGGAAACAAATGTCACCCCACCTCACCCTCAGCACCAAGAGGTACCAGCTCTGCTTCCTGGTAAAAAGATTTATTAAGAATGTGCAGTACCTGCCCAAAAGGAGGCTGCTGCCATGGCACAGGCGCTGGCGGGGAGCAGGGACAGAGGGTTAGTTCTTCTCCAGGCAAAGCCATGGGATGAAATGAAGCAAGTGGAGGGCACAGAAAGGCAGTGGGAGCACATCTGTGTGGTGCAGGACTTCCCACAGTAGTTAAGGCATATAAAGTGCTTGTAGGAGACCAGCCCTATGGAGGGGGTAAATAACACAAGCAGGCAGGGACAGTGAGGGACATGGGTGGCTGGTGGGTCACCTGCACCTCTGCCCTCTGGGCACCTCTCACAGGGGGGTGATGTCAGACTCACGCCCTGCCCAAAGCTGCAGCAGGAAGGATGCTACCCATCCACACCACAGTCCCCAGCCACAGCCAGGAGGTCCCCAAATAAGATCTGGGCTGCTGGTCTTCATGGTCATCTCCCGGTTATCCCACGTTCAGGATGCTGCTCCGTGTTGCGGTGCCGCTGTCAGTACATGGGAAGGATGGTCCCACTGCAGTGTCCTCCTGCCTCGGCTCAGTCCCAGTGGAAAAGTGAGATAAGTGGGGCTGGTCCTGGGCCAGGCTGTGCCCCAGCAGCCCATCACAGCTGTGTGTGTCCCCCTGTGGAGCGAGTGCTGCCATCAGCCAGCCACCTCTCCTGCTGCCAGGAGCATCACCAGCCGCTTGGTCCCTCGTGAGTGGGAATGTCCATGTGGGGCTCCGGTGGTTTCAGTCCTCTTGTGTTCCTGATGTTTTCTGCACGAGGGGCATGGGGAGGTGCCTTCCCAGGTGCTTCTTGCCACCAAGCTGGTCTCCCGTGCAGGACAAGGATGCACCAAAGGCAGACCCGGAGGTGCTGTGTGGGGACAGGTCTTCTGCAGCCACTTTGGGGACACCTCTGCAACAAAGCCCTGTGCTCTGGCCAGAGGTGATGGGGGCAAGCAGGGACCCCCTCCACAGGTAGTCCTGCATCCCTCCAGCCTGCCACAGCACTCCCAAACACTCCTTCCTCCCCATGGACTGCTCTGAGAAATACTGCTTTTCCCTGGAATGTTTTTGTCTACAATTGCCCTGATAAGATTACCAAAAAAAGAAAGAGAAACTGGGTAAAAACTATCTACCCCCAGGTCATACTGGGGTTAGGTTCCAAGGCCACCCTGTCCAGGCAGGTGAAACACTGGTGATGGGTTTGGGGACAGCAGGAGAACCAGAGGGGCCTTTCTGGTTGTAGCAGGGAAGGTGGCACCAAGCAGGGGCACAGAGGCTGCTTCCTCCTGACAGCAGGAGGGATGGACCTCGCAGGGATGAGTTGGGACAGGTCAGGGTGCAACTGCATGGGATGGGACAGGGAACCATGGGGGGGGAGAGGAGGGACAGTGTCCAACCCCTCAGTGGGACTGCAGGGAGAAGGCCAATTTGACACAGGCGAGCTCCTCCCCACCGTTGCTGACGACCGCACGGACACGGTAGTTGCCGTTGGTCATCCAGGAAGGCAGTTCCACGTCGGGCACGTCAAAGTCACTGGCTGGCAGGGAGTAGGAGCCCTATGGAGAGAGGGCAGGTCAAGAGATCAGCCAAAACCCCAGCCCTGCCCTGAGGGGCACAGTGGTGCCCGTCAGCACTGCCAGCACCACCCCGGGGGGTTCAGCCGTACCGCTTTGAAGGGGCAGTGGCAGGGGATGCCGTAGGTGAGCAGGGGCTCTGGGCAGGTTGTGCCAGGTGGGATGAGGTCATCAAGAATACTGCAGACATCGTTGTAGGTGCAGCTGCCCAGCTGGTCAATGCAGGGCAGCTGGATCCAGAGCTCACCCAGCGCCTTCTCTACCGTCAGCACTGCCTGGAGGGAAGATGTTCAGCACCAGTACAACCAGCACGGGCACCCAGAGCTCCTCCAGCCGGTCCCACAGCACCTCACCAGCCAACTCCCTCAGCTCCTGATCATGCAATCTTTGGGGTGCCTGTGGGGTCACTGCACACCTTCCTGCTTTCAGGTCCTCTCAGCCTGCAGGTTTCTCTTCCTCCATCCTCAGGCTGGTCCCTTGAGCAATCATCACCCAGGAACCCACAGTCCCACTCCTTCCCCTTTCCTCTGTCTCTGTCCTGAAAAGGTGCTCCTATCCCTCAGCTCTGCCTCCAGGCTCCCCCAGAACGCTCTCCACAGCCCCAGCCCCAAACATGGCATTGCTCAAGACAGCCTATGCACCCTGGGCAGAAACACGTGTTCCATCTCATTCCAAAAACTTCCCAAAAAGTGGTGCAAGGCAGCCGGCACAGCCCAAGGCTCCCAAAGCAGTGCCCTGGCATGCCCTTGGAGAGAGCAGCCACGTCTGGCCTCTGAAAAAGGAGCACTGCAGTGACTGCCAGGAGCACCCACAGCACTTGGGTTTCATTTCCCACCCTGAGCCACTCTGTCCCCGGGACACGAGACAGCTCAGGTGGTTTCTCCCCCTGGGAAAAGGTTGGGAGGCTCCCACTGGGCTGTCAGCTCCCACCGTGGGTCTCTCCATGCCCTGTTCTGCCGTACAGAGCCTGCTGTTCTCAGCCCTGCACCGCTCTGTGCCTCGCTCCCCAAGGGCTGCTCATTCCTGTACCCACTGACACGCATTTCCCAGTGGCCAGTGGTTTAGGGAAGCTCTGCCCTCCCTCATCACATGGAGGCATGTCTGGCACTTACCTTCAGAGGGGAACCCATGGTCTTTCCGTTTTTGACGGCCGCACTGACACGCAGGCTCCCTGGGATGCTGATGGGGTCGGGTGCCACGGAGAGGCTCTGCACCACCACGGGGTCCGTCTTGTCACCACAGTTCTCCCAGGCAAAGCCACCAACCTGCAGCACCAGGGGACAGGAGGAGATAGAGCCAGGGTAAGCCTCGCCCTGGGTTTGCAGGTTTCTCCAGTGCTGGACGTCTGACCCCTGCCAAACATCTGCTCACAAACAGCCAGAAAATGACCTTCAGCCCCTTCAAATGCCAAATAAACACAACACTCTGCATTTCTCAAATTCTCAGCTCTCCGAGCCTGAGGGCACCTCAGAAACCCTCTGTCTGCATGCACTTTACACCCAAAGGATTACTAGGCTGCAATTTCCAAATTGTCTCAGCTCTCCCTCCAAACACTTCACATGTGAACAGGGCAAGAAGGATCCTTCATGCCAATGGCATTGAGCAAGGTGTGTGAGGACAGGTGAGAGCAAGTTGGGACCAGGGCAGGGTGGTGGCAGCTGCACTGTGCAGGGGGATGCTGGGTGGCATGGGGGATGCCCTTGGAGGGGCTGTGGGGTTGGCACAGCCTCCCACCTCATCCAGGATCAGCCTAGTTGTTGTAAGCCCTCATCCACCAGCTCTGGCCACCTGTTTCCACAGAGGAGCAGGAATCACACCCGGGGGGCAGACGAGCCATGGTGATCCCCTGCCTGATACAGTCCAGGGGCCTGATCTTGAGCTGGTTCAGAACAAATGAGCCAGAGAAGCAGCATTATCCCATGAAATAACGAAAATCCACATGCAAGGAGATATCACCCGAAGTGGGG
The DNA here is from genome assembly GCF_003984885.1 of Neopelma chrysocephalum. Taxonomy (NCBI): domain Eukaryota; kingdom Metazoa; phylum Chordata; class Aves; order Passeriformes; family Pipridae; genus Neopelma; species Neopelma chrysocephalum. Next base: position 2,213 of record NW_020929100.1, on the reverse strand, counting down.
ACATCGCAGGTGTGTCCTGTCCAGGCTAGGAGCCGTGCTGGGAGATCTCCCCTGTTCTCTACAAGTCCCACCAGCCTCCCCAGACACCACCAGTAAAGACACTCAATCAAAGGTGGAGGGATGGCGGCACTTGTCTGCAACAGCCAGCCCTGAGCCTGCCACAGGCGAGTGGCGAGAGCCCAGCCCCAGCTCCCTCCCCGAGCAGGTTTGGCCGGAGCAGCCCGTGTCCCCATGCCATGGTGTGGGGCTCTCCCTGCCTGCTCGCAGCCGCAGAACCGGTGGAGGCTGTACTGCCTGGTGCCACACGGCAGCCCCGGCGGCCACAGCGCAGCCCACGCTGGTGAGCAGCTCATCCTGCATCCTGCTCACCCGGCGGGAGCAGCCCAGGGCAGGACACGGGGCTCGAGACAAGCCGGGACACGGGGCAGGTTGCAACCTTACACTCAGCAAGAGCTGTGAGCTCCCAGCCCGGGGGTCTGCAGGCAAAGAGGCTGCAGGGAGCCGAACATCGGTGTGTGGCTGCAGATTGCTGCCCGCCGAGTCCCCCTCCAGCCTTCCCAACCGGCTCCCCCTTCCCTGGGGCAACAGCAGCTCTCCTGGAAAATAAACTGCGATACTTCCCTCCGCACCGCGTGAGAGTCACACACGGTAATCAGCTGTATCTTAATCAGCGCGTGTTGATGAGCCCGGCCCAGCGCTGCGTGGGAACGCGGAGGCAGAGCCCGGGTTGGAAAAGGCTCATGGAGAGGAGGATTGAGGGCCGGCAGACGCTCACCCGAAGGACGAGGCCGCTGGGCTTCTGGGTTCAGAAGTGTTTATAAACACTGGATCCCTCCCGCTCCGAGCTGAATCCCAGCCTCCAGTAGTCCTCCCCAGCGCGGGGGGCTGCAGGGTTCCAGGGGGTCCGTGAGACCCCACTCTCCCCCGCAGCCCCAGACACGCACCCACCAGTGACCTTGCCCCCGGTCCTGCCAAGCAAAAAATGCTCCTGGTCTCCTGCAATCCCAGCGGGACGGTGGAATCTTCCACCTCCCCGGGCCGAGCCCCGAGCCTCTCCGGCAGCCCCCTCCGTGCCCGGAGGGGTGGGTGGCGGGGGATGCGGGGTCTCTCCTCACCTTGCTCAGCCGCTGGGCCCCGCTCCGCTCCACCAGCAGCTGCGGCTGCGGCCCGGCGAGCGCGGCCGGGACGAGCTGCAGCGCGCAGAGCGCCAGCGCCAGCCCCGCGCACGGCATCCTCCGGGAACAGTCCGGGATGGGTCCGGGGCGCGCCGGGTAGTAGCTCCGAGGGGCAGAGATGCGAGCGGCGGGCAGGTACCGCGGCAGGACCGGGCTGGCAACAGCAGCGGGATAAGAAGCCCCGTGCGGTGGCGATGACCCCTCCCTCCGAGCCCGGCCCACCGCCTGATTCCCCTCCCTCCCGGGGAACGCTCACATTTTCCCCTCCTCTTTCTCTTGCTTTTTTTTTTCCCCCTCTCCTCCCCGGTTTCGCTGCCAAGCGCAGGACTGGACTCGCAGGGATGCTGGGACGGGAAGTTGCGCTTTCCCAGGCTCCCAGCGCAGGCACTGGGAGCGAGGCAGGCGGGGGCTGCACCCATCACCCCAGGGCACGCACGTCACCCAGCTCCGGGGGAGGGAGCCGATCATCTCCCCTCCACCCAGCGGCTCTTCTCGTTCCCCGCTTGGGCTGCCGGGGGCGCCTGAGGGTGTGCGAGGGTCGGTACCCTTTGGGGTCAGTACCCAGGACCCCCACGCTCTCCCCGCACTCGGCAAGCCCAGCGTCACCAGAGAGCTGTTTGCTTGGTGCCAGCACCCCACAGAGGCAGGACCACAGCTCTGCCCTCACCACCCCCAGGAGAGCTCCCCATAAAACCACGGCTCCACCATCCTCCACCAAAGCCGGCAGGGAGCCACCAGGAGCTCCTCCACCCTCCCCAGGTGCTGGGCCGGCCCGGGAGGGAGGGAAGCATCACTCACGTTGTGCCGTTGGTCTCCCCGAAGCGCTGGTAGGACTCGGGGTGGGCGAAGCCGTTCATGCCGTCGGGTGGGCTCCCCTCGGGCGTGACGTCCGTGGAGCTGTAGTCATTGTAGTCCTCGCTGCGGAGGCGCCGGGTGGACATGGTCCCTGCGGGGGGAGCGGCATTAGGGGTGCCCAGCTCCACACCCCCCTTCTCGGGCTCCTTGGGGTCAGCCATGGTGCAGAGAGACCGGCTCACA
>NW_020929099.1:0-422 GCF_003984885.1 Neopelma chrysocephalum | reverse complement strand
TGGCAAACAGCCATCAGGTCATTGAGCCCCTTCCGGAACGGCTCCACGGCTGGAAGGGCTCCTGTGGGAAGGGAGCTGGGTTAGGGACACTGAGGTGGCTCCAAAAGCTGGGTCAGGGACACTGAGGTGGTTCAAAAGCTGGGTCAGGGACACTGAGGTGGCTCCAAAAGCTGAGTCAGGGACATTGAGGTGGCTCCAAAAGCTGGGTTAGGGACACTGAGGTGGCTCCAAAAGCTGGGTTAGGGACACTGAGGCGGCTCAAAAGCTGGGTTAGGGACACTGAGGTGGCTCAAAAGCTGGGTTAGAGACACTGAGGTGGCATCAAAAGATGAGTCAGGGATACTGAGGTGGCTCCAAAAGCTGGGTTAGGGACACTGAGGTGGCTCCAAAAGCTGGGTTAGGGACACTGAGGTGGCTCAAAA
>NW_020929098.1:0-371 GCF_003984885.1 Neopelma chrysocephalum | reverse complement strand
ATGGCTGATTTAAAGATACTTTGAATTCTCAAATCAAGTAGCTCAAAACAGGTTATTGCTCCCTTAGAAACAACAAGAATAGTGGAATCAACAACATATTGTGTCCTTTGGACTTGGGGCCACCACCACTATCTTCAGTCTTAGCAGGCAGCACAGCTTTAGTCCTACATTGGCTGTCCCTTCCTGTGGAGTTATCACAAGAAAAGATAGAGCTGCTGCTGCTCCTGCTAAGACTGAAGATAGTGGTGGTGGCCCCAAGTCCAAAGGACACAATATGTTGTTGATTCCACTATTCTTGTTGTTTCTAAGGGAGCAATAACCTGTTTTGAGCTACTTGATTTGAGAATTCAAAGTATCTTTAAATCAGCCAT
>NW_020929097.1:0-804 GCF_003984885.1 Neopelma chrysocephalum | reverse complement strand
AAAAAAAAATCATGCTGACAAAGTAAATTTTAAGTTCCTTTCTTGCTGTCTTCCTCTGAACTGTATTTTTTCCACTCTTATTTTAGGTTAACCTAAAGTTGGATGTGATGAAGAATGTCTTAAAGGTAATTGCATACAATGCATATGGTTCATGAATATACTCCTACCCCTTCAAACAACAAAACTCCTGAGTTCACTTGCCATGTGCCTGCTGATTTATATTTGAGGTGCTGTTCTCCCCATTGAGTTTCTCCCCTTCAGCTGATCACAGATAGGCAAATTTTAGCAGCATTGTAACAGATCTCAGCCTGCTGAGGTCATCAAACACAGCAAAGGGGAGAAACTCAATGGGGAGAACAGCACCTCAAATATAAATCAGCAGGCACATGGCAAATGAACCCAGGAGTTTTGTTGTTTGAAGGGGTAGGAGTATATTCATGGACCATATGCATCGTATGCAATTACCTTTAAGACATTCTTCATCACACCCAACTTTAGGTTAACCTAAAATAAGAGTGGAAAAAATACAGTTCAGAGGAAGACAGCAAGAAAGGAACTTAAAATTTACTTTGTCAGCATGATTTTTTTTTTACACAGGTAGTTAACAATCACAGTAGTTTTGTCCCTCTCCAAAGACATTATGTTGATCATTTTTTTCTTGTATTTGATGCCTTGTTCAACTACCAAGACAAAAAGAAGGGGAAAAAAAAATCATGCTGACAAAGTAAATTTTAAGTTCCTTTCTTGCTGTCTTCCTCTGAACTGTATTTTTTCCACTCTTATTTTAGGTTAACCTAAAGTTGG
>NW_020929096.1:0-1111 GCF_003984885.1 Neopelma chrysocephalum | reverse complement strand
CCTTGTAAACTCACCCTTCGAGCTGTCGGATCTCCTCCCTTCCAAGAACCTCAAAACCCTCAAATCCACACGCCAAAGGGAATTTTTTCTAGGTGAATCCTCACAACCTTCGGCTCCAGTAAGAAAATGTTACCACATTAAACAGGACAGGAAATTCTGGCTGCCAGACAAGGAGGGAAGTGCCCCCAATCCCACCCCACCCCACTCCATCCCATCCCATCCCATCCCATCCCATCCCATCCCATCCCATCCCATCCCATCCCATCCCATCCCATCCATTCCAAAGTCTATTTTTCCTCCTGGACTTCCAGGATCTACAGGTTTCTTCCTGCTGGATACCTGTTGTCTCCAAGTTCAGCCAGAACTCAAGGACATCCTGTCCTGCAACGCCTCTGGCACCGCAACAACACGACTCATAGAATCATAGAATCATGGAATCAGCTGGGTTAGAAAGGACCTCTGAGATCATCAAGTCCAACCCTTGCTCCAACCCCGCCGTGGTTCCCAGTCCATGGCACTGATGCCACATCCAGGCTGGCCTTAAACACCTCCAGGGAAGTGACTCCACCCCTCTCTGGGCAGCCCATTCCAAGGGTTGATCACTCTCTCTGGAAAAAATTCCTTCCTGATATCCAACCTAAACGTCCTCTGGCACAGCTGGAGGCTGAGCCCTCTTGTCCTACTGCTGGTTCCTGGGAGCAGAGCCCGATCCCACCCGGCTCCCCCCTCCTGGCAGGGAGTTGTGCAGAGGGATGAGGTCTCCCCCGACCTCCTCCTCTCCAGGATGAGCCCCCCCAGCTCCCTCAGCCTCTCCTCACGGGAATTGTGCTCCAGTCCCTTCCCAGCCTCGCTGCTCTTCTCTGCACCTGCTCCAGCCCTTCCATGTCCTTCCAGAACTGAGGGCCCAGAACTGGACACAGCACTCCAGGGGTGGCCTCACCAGCGCCGAGTACAGGGGAAGAATCACTTCCCTGGACCTGTTGGCCACGTTGTTCCTGATCCAGGCGAGGATCCATCGACCCTCTTGGCCCCCTGGGCACACTCTGGCTCCTGTTCAGCTTCCTGGCCATCCCAACTCCCAGCTCCCTTCCTGCCTGGCTGCTCTCCAGCC
>NW_020929095.1:0-372 GCF_003984885.1 Neopelma chrysocephalum | reverse complement strand
CCCCAAATTGTTTGACCTTTCTGTGGCAGCTCTGACAGGGGGGACTCGGGGGTTTTCTGACAGAAAAAGTTGTTGCAAGAGCACAAAAAAGAGAAATATTTGAGTTCAGGATGTCATGTCCTCTTATTCCATGGAAGGTGTCCTTGCCCATGGCAGGGCTGGGACTGGATGACCTTTAAGGTCCCTTCCAACCCAAACCATTCCATGATTCCATGGTCATAATCTGATATTTTTTTGCTTCATGACTGAATTTTGGTTTCAGTTCCTGTCTGTGTTCTTGGGCAGCAGGGACAATGTCACACAGTTTGTAAGACTGGATTGTGACAATGGGACTGAACTGCTCACGGTGACCCCAAATAGTTTGACCTTTCC
>NW_020929094.1:0-372 GCF_003984885.1 Neopelma chrysocephalum | reverse complement strand
GGAAAGGTCAAACTATTTGGGGTCACCGTGAGCAGTTCAGTCCCATTGTCACAATCCAGTCTTACAAACTGTGTGACATTGTCCCTGCTGCCCAAGAACACAGACAGGAACTGAAACCAAAATTCAGTCATGAAGCAAAAAAATATCAGATTATGACCATGGAATCATGGAATGGTTTGGGTTGGAAGGGACCTTAAAGGTCATCCAGTCCCAGCCCTGCCATGGGCAAGGACACCTTCCATGGAATAAGAGGACATGACATCCTGAACTCAAATATTTCTCTTTTTTGTGCTCTTGCAACAACTTTTTCTGTCAGAAAACCCCCGAGTCCCCCCTGTCAGAGCTGCCACAGAAAGGTCAAACAATTTGGGG
>NW_020929093.1:0-1111 GCF_003984885.1 Neopelma chrysocephalum | reverse complement strand
GGCTGGAGAGCAGCCAGGCAGGAAGGGAGCTGGGAGTTGGGATGGCCAGGAAGCTGAACAGGAGCCAGAGTGTGCCCAGGGGGCCAAGAGGGTCGATGGATCCTCGCCTGGATCAGGAACAACGTGGCCAACAGGTCCAGGGAAGTGATTCTTCCCCTGTACTCGGCGCTGGTGAGGCCACCCCTGGAGTGCTGTGTCCAGTTCTGGGCCCTCAGTTCTGGAAGGACATGGAAGGGCTGGAGCAGGTGCAGAGAAGAGCAGCGAGGCTGGGAAGGGACTGGAGCACAATTCCCGTGAGGAGAGGCTGAGGGAGCTGGGGGGGCTCATCCTGGAGAGGAGGAGGTCGGGGGAGACCTCATCCCTCTGCACAACTCCCTGCCAGGAGGGGGGAGCCGGGTGGGATCGGGCTCTGCTCCCAGGAACCAGCAGTAGGACAAGAGGGCTCAGCCTCCAGCTGTGCCAGAGGACGTTTAGGTTGGATATCAGGAAGGAATTTTTTCCAGAGAGAGTGATCAACCCTTGGAATGGGCTGCCCAGAGAGGGGTGGAGTCACTTCCCTGGAGGTGTTTAAGGCCAGCCTGGATGTGGCATCAGTGCCATGGACTGGGAACCACGGCGGGGTTGGAGCAAGGGTTGGACTTGATGATCTCAGAGGTCCTTTCTAACCCAGCTGATTCCATGATTCTATGATTCTATGAGTCGTGTTGTTGCGGTGCCAGAGGCGTTGCAGGACAGGATGTCCTTGAGTTCTGGCTGAACTTGGAGACAACAGGTATCCAGCAGGAAGAAACCTGTAGATCCTGGAAGTCCAGGAGGAAAAATAGACTTTGGAATGGATGGGATGGGATGGGATGGGATGGGATGGGATGGGATGGGATGGGATGGGATGGGATGGGATGGGATGGAGTGGGGTGGGGTGGGATTGGGGGCACTTCCCTCCTTGTCTGGCAGCCAGAATTTCCTGTCCTGTTTAATGTGGTAACATTTTCTTACTGGAGCCGAAGGTTGTGAGGATTCACCTAGAAAAAATTCCCTTTGGCGTGTGGATTTGAGGGTTTTGAGGTTCTTGGAAGGGAGGAGATCCGACAGCTCGAAGGGTGAGTTTACAAGG
>NW_020929092.1:0-857 GCF_003984885.1 Neopelma chrysocephalum | reverse complement strand
CCTTGTAAACTCACCCTTCGAGCTGTCGGATCTCCTCCCTTCCAAGAGCCTCAAAACCCTCAAATCCACACGCCAAAGAAAATTTTTTCCAGGTGAATCCTCACAACCTTTGGCTCCAGTAAGAAAATGTTACCACATTAAACAGGACAGGAAACTCCGGATGCCAGACAAGGAGAGAAGTACCCCCCATCCCACCCCACCCCACTCCATCCCATCCCATCCCATCCATTCCAAAGTCTATTTTTCCTCCTGGACTTCCAGGATCTACAGGTTTCTTCCTGCTGGATACCTGCTGTCTCCAAGTTCAGCCAGAACTCAAGGACACCCTGCCCTGCAACGCCTCTGGCACCGCAACAACACGACTCACAGAATCATAGAATCATGGAATCAACTGGGTTGGAAAGGAGATCATCAAGTCCAACCCTTGCTCCAACCCCGCCGTGGTTCCCAGCCCATGGCACTGATGCCACATCCAGTCTGGCCTTAAACACCTCCAGGGATGGAGAATCCACCACTTCCCTGGGCAGCCCATTCCAAGGGATGATTACCCTCTCTGGAAAGAATTTCTTCTGAATATCCAACCCAAACCTCCCCTGGCACAGCTGGAGGCCGAGCCCTCTTGTCCTACTGCTGGTTCCTGGGAGCAGAGCCCGATCCCACCCGGCTCCCCCCTCCTGGCAGGGAGTTGCAGAGAGTGATGAGGTCTCCCCTGAGCCTCCTCCTCTCCAGGCTGAGCCCCCCACCTCCCTCAGCCTCTCCTCATGGGAATTGTGCTCCAGTCCCTTCCCAGCCTTGCTGCTCTTCCCTGCACCTGCTCCAGCCCCTCCATGTCCTTCCTGAGCTGAGGGCCCAGAGCT
>NW_020929091.1:0-857 GCF_003984885.1 Neopelma chrysocephalum | reverse complement strand
AGCTCTGGGCCCTCAGCTCAGGAAGGACATGGAGGGGCTGGAGCAGGTGCAGGGAAGAGCAGCAAGGCTGGGAAGGGACTGGAGCACAATTCCCATGAGGAGAGGCTGAGGGAGGTGGGGGGCTCAGCCTGGAGAGGAGGAGGCTCAGGGGAGACCTCATCACTCTCTGCAACTCCCTGCCAGGAGGGGGGAGCCGGGTGGGATCGGGCTCTGCTCCCAGGAACCAGCAGTAGGACAAGAGGGCTCGGCCTCCAGCTGTGCCAGGGGAGGTTTGGGTTGGATATTCAGAAGAAATTCTTTCCAGAGAGGGTAATCATCCCTTGGAATGGGCTGCCCAGGGAAGTGGTGGATTCTCCATCCCTGGAGGTGTTTAAGGCCAGACTGGATGTGGCATCAGTGCCATGGGCTGGGAACCACGGCGGGGTTGGAGCAAGGGTTGGACTTGATGATCTCCTTTCCAACCCAGTTGATTCCATGATTCTATGATTCTGTGAGTCGTGTTGTTGCGGTGCCAGAGGCGTTGCAGGGCAGGGTGTCCTTGAGTTCTGGCTGAACTTGGAGACAGCAGGTATCCAGCAGGAAGAAACCTGTAGATCCTGGAAGTCCAGGAGGAAAAATAGACTTTGGAATGGATGGGATGGGATGGGATGGAGTGGGGTGGGGTGGGATGGGGGGTACTTCTCTCCTTGTCTGGCATCCGGAGTTTCCTGTCCTGTTTAATGTGGTAACATTTTCTTACTGGAGCCAAAGGTTGTGAGGATTCACCTGGAAAAAATTTTCTTTGGCGTGTGGATTTGAGGGTTTTGAGGCTCTTGGAAGGGAGGAGATCCGACAGCTCGAAGGGTGAGTTTACAAGG
>NW_020929090.1:0-2003 GCF_003984885.1 Neopelma chrysocephalum | reverse complement strand
GGTTGGGACTGGATGACCTTCAAGGTCCCTTCCAGCCCAAACCATTCCATGATTCTGTGATTATAGTTTAACTTTTTTTTTGCTTCACAGGGTTTTTACACTGAATTTTGGTTTCAATTCCTGTCTGTTCTCTTGGACAGCAATGACAATGTCACACAGTTTTTAGGACTGAAAGGAATTGGTGGGAGTTGGGCAGGAGGATTCCATGGTGCTCTTTGACACGTATTCCTCGATGGAAAAATCAGTGGCCTCTTTGGCACCCAAACTACTGATTTTCCACCCCTTTTTGGACGCTGGTTATTCCAGGGGCAGGGAGTTTGTGGTGGATCCTGCAGATGCCATTAGCTCTGATAACAGGGAACTTCCCCAGCGAAGGCATCTGCTCCTAAAATCAATCCCTGAGCTCCTCAAACACGTGGATAACCCTGCACATGGAATGTGTGTCCGTGGGATCCCGTTAAGATTCCTGGTTTGTAATTCCCAAAGCAGCTGTTCCTACAAGGGAAAGATGTTCAGTGGAGCTCAGGTGGAGCAAAAGAATTGTGGATTCCAGGGTTCTCTGGGCACTTGTTTTATTTACTGTGGAAAAACTCCTCAGTTTTTCTCCCATAAATTGAGGAATGTTACAAGAAACATTATTTTAAGGGGTGAAAAAGTCCATATTTTGAACCCACAAATCATTGAAGTTTCAGCTGATCTGAGTTGTCCTTTTTTTCTTTAATTATGATTTTTTCTTTAATTATGATTTTTTCTCTAATTATAAATATTATAAATAAATTTTCTTTAATTCTAAATAAAGCAATTAATTAGGATTAAATCTCTCCCATCCTGTCCATTGTCTACACTCCCAAATTTACATTTTCCTTAATTACGTGAGATTATTTAAATACTTTGAGTCTTCACCTAGAGGGGAAGAAAACTTCAAGCAGAGTTGGTTTAGTAGCTTTGAAGTTGGTCGTGCTTCCATTTGGAATATTCCTGAGTGTGGGGGAGCCCTGTCCTGCATCCTCCAGAGATCCAGAAATTCTGGGAATACGTAGGGGTCCGTTCTCTCTGGGTCATTTTGGTCATTTTTAACCTCTGTCTCTGCTGTCTGGAGGATTATCCCTGACTCAGAGCTTCCTGGAGCTGATGGAAAGCCTCCCGTTGACTCCGGTGCTATGGATGGTGGTCTCTGGAACAGATATTTTCGGGATTGAGTTTGTTTTGGCAGGAAACCGCTCGGAAGGTTTTTATCAGCCGGCGACACCTTTTAAGGTGACTAATTAAAAATAAAAAAAAAAAAGAGGCTACAAATCCCACTAAAGCTTGGCATGTGGAAGCATTTTCTAGCTCCTTTGTTTCGTGAGAGGCTTAATCAAAACTGTTTGTAAGCGGGAAGAGGTTAAGCCTTTAAATATTGGGGATTTACAGACGCCGTTCCGAGTTTGACGCCGGAAAAAGGGGTTCAGAAAACACCGTGGTATCTGTGGGAAATTAATTAATTGTGGAATGAGCTGGAGGAGTATTTGGAGCAAGAATCACAGAATCATAGAATCATAGAGTCAACGGGGTTGGAAAAGAGCTCTGAGATCATGGAGTCCAACCCTGGATCCAACCCCACCGTGGTTCCCAGCCCATGGCACTGATGCCACACCCAGCTGGTCCTTAAACACCTCCAGGGAAGTGACTCCACCACTTCCCTGGGCAGCCCATACCAAGGGCTGATCCCTCTCTCTGGAAACAATTCCCTCCTGATACCCAACCTGACCCTCCCCTGGCACAGCTGGAGGCCGAGCCCTCTTGTCCTACTGCTGGTTCCTGGGAGCAGAACCCGATCCCACCCGGCTCCCCCCTCCTGGCAGGGAGTTGTGGGGTGGGAAAAGGTCCCTCCTCATCCCTCTTTTCTCCGGGATGAGCCCCCCCAGCTCCCTCAGCCTCTCCTCACGGGAATTGTGCTCCAGTCCCTTCCCTGGCCCTGCTCCAGCCCCTCCATGTCCTTCCTGAGCTGAGGGCCCAGAGCT
>NW_020929089.1:0-1977 GCF_003984885.1 Neopelma chrysocephalum | reverse complement strand
AGCTCTGGGCCCTCAGCTCAGGAAGGACATGGAGGGGCTGGAGCAGGGCCAGGGAAGGGACTGGAGCACAATTCCCGTGAGGAGAGGCTGAGGGAGCTGGGGGGGCTCATCCCGGAGAAAAGAGGGATGAGGAGGGACCTTTTCCCACCCCACAACTCCCTGCCAGGAGGGGGGAGCCGGGTGGGATCGGGTTCTGCTCCCAGGAACCAGCAGTAGGACAAGAGGGCTCGGCCTCCAGCTGTGCCAGGGGAGGGTCAGGTTGGGTATCAGGAGGGAATTGTTTCCAGAGAGAGGGATCAGCCCTTGGTATGGGCTGCCCAGGGAAGTGGTGGAGTCACTTCCCTGGAGGTGTTTAAGGACCAGCTGGGTGTGGCATCAGTGCCATGGGCTGGGAACCACGGTGGGGTTGGATCCAGGGTTGGACTCCATGATCTCAGAGCTCTTTTCCAACCCCGTTGACTCTATGATTCTATGATTCTGTGATTCTTGCTCCAAATACTCCTCCAGCTCATTCCACAATTAATTAATTTCCCACAGATACCACGGTGTTTTCTGAACCCCTTTTTCCGGCGTCAAACTCGGAACGGCGTCTGTAAATCCCCAATATTTAAAGGCTTAACCTCTTCCCGCTTACAAACAGTTTTGATTAAGCCTCTCACGAAACAAAGGAGCTAGAAAATGCTTCCACATGCCAAGCTTTAGTGGGATTTGTAGCCTCTTTTTTTTTTTTATTTTTAATTAGTCACCTTAAAAGGTGTCGCCGGCTGATAAAAACCTTCCGAGCGGTTTCCTGCCAAAACAAACTCAATCCCGAAAATATCTGTTCCAGAGACCACCATCCATAGCACCGGAGTCAACGGGAGGCTTTCCATCAGCTCCAGGAAGCTCTGAGTCAGGGATAATCCTCCAGACAGCAGAGACAGAGGTTAAAAATGACCAAAATGACCCAGAGAGAACGGACCCCTACGTATTCCCAGAATTTCTGGATCTCTGGAGGATGCAGGACGGGGCTCCCCCGCACTCAGGAATATTCCAAATGGAAGCACAACCAACTTCAAAGGTACTAAACCAACTCTGCTTGAAGTTTTCTTCCCCTCTAGGTGAAGACTCGAAGCATTTAAAACATCTCAGATTATTCAGGAAAATGTAAATTTGGGAGTGTAGACAATGGACAGGATGGGAGAGATTTAATCCTAATTAATTGCTTTATTTATAATTAAAGAAAATTTATTTATAATTTGAGAAAAAATCATAATTAAAGAAAAAAAGGGCAACTCAGATCAGCTGAAACCTCAATGATTTGTGGGTTCAAAATATGGACTTTTTCACCCCTTAAAATAACGTTTCTCGTAACATTCCTCAATTTATGGGAGAAAAACTGAGGAGATTTTTCCACAGTAAATAAAACAAGTGCCCAGAGAACCCTGGAATCCACAATTCTTTTGCTCCACCTGAGCTCCACTGAACATCTTTCCCTTGTAGGAACAGCTGCTTCGGGAATTACAAACCAGGGATCTTAACGGGATCCCACGGACACACATTCCATGTGCAGGGTTATCCACATGTTTGAGGAGCTCAGGGATTGATTTTAGGAGCAGATGCCTTCGCTGGGGAAGTTCCCTGTTATCAGAGCTAATGGCATCTATAGGATCCATCACAAACTTCCTGCCCCTGGAATAACCAGGGCCCAAAAAGGGGTGGAAAATCAGTAGTTTGGGTGCCAAAGAGGTCTCTGATTTTTCCATTGAGGAATACGTGTCAAAGAGCACCATGGAATCCTCCTGCCCAACTCCCACCAATTCCTTTCAGTCCTAAAAACTGTGTGACATTGTCATTGCTGTCCAAGAGAACAGACAGGAATTGAAACCAAAATTCAGTGTAAAAACCCTGTGAAGCAAAAAAAAAGTTAAACTATAATCACAGAATCATGGAATGGTTTGGGCTGGAAGGGACCTTGAAGGTCATCCAGTCCCAACC
>NW_020929088.1:0-1778 GCF_003984885.1 Neopelma chrysocephalum | reverse complement strand
AAACCAAAATTCAGTCATGAAGCAAAAAAAAATCAGATTATGATCACGGAATCATGGAATGGTTTGGGCTGGAAGGGACCTTAAAGGTCATCCAGTCCCAACCCTGCCATGGGCAAAGACACCTTCCATGCAATAAGAAGACATGACATCCTGAACTCAAATATTTCCCTTTTTTGTGGTCTTGCAACAACTTTTTCTATCAGAAAACCCCTGAGTCCTCCCTGTCAGAGCTGCCACGGAAAGGTCAAACTATTTGGGGTCACCGTGAGCGGTTCAGTTCCATTTTCACATCCAGTCTTAAGAACTTAAAAATGCAGCAGTTTTTGAAAGGACTTCACTGAAACCTCAGGGTTTGCTCAAAATAAAGGTGGAAATCTCTTTTTTAGTGACTGCCCACCCCAAAGCAGGTGCCACTCAGCCTGATTCCTGAATGGGTTCCTCCGCCACGGTCCCCTGCATTGAAGCAGATGATTAAATTCATCCTGTGAATAAGAAGAACATTATCTCCGCTCTCCATATTCCGGCATTCCTTATCTCCATCAGCTGGATTATTTATAACCAGGAATACTGGGAGCCCTTGAAAGCTCCTGCCTTGAGTGACACTCCCCAACTCCACAGGGAAGGAACAATCACTTAGTGCTTTTAATTATACGCATTAACGGGAGCTTGTGGCTCCAAAATGTGGCTCCATTTTAGCTCTCAATTTGCATTTTCCTTGTAAATGCCGGGCTAATTAAACCCTGCCGATAGGATCTGCATTCACTGGCGCAGACAATGGCCCAGTGACCGAGAAAGACAGACTGAAATGTGCCTTTTCCCTGCCTTTGGAGCAGCCTGGGAACGCACACGTCGCGGAGCAGCAGCTGGGAAAGGCGGGGAGCCGGGAATGGTCGTTTTAAAGTCATTTAACGACTGTAACTTTCCATGACGTTGAGTTTATACTTGTCTGAGTTACCAGAACACCACACAGACCGTTCAGGAAGGTGGGGAGTTGATGCTGGGCCGGATTTATCCCTGTTTTTTGAGGTCCATCAGGTGTTACCACGAGGGAGAAAGAGCAACACTTGCTGTCCATCCAAATGTTCCTTCGGGGAGCACAGTGGGACAAGAGGAAACGGCCCCAGGTTGCACCAGGGGAGGTTCAGGTTGGATATTGGGAACAATTCCTTCATGGAAAGGGCTGTCCAATGGTGGAGTTGCCATCCCTGGAGGGATTTAAAATCCCTGTGGATGTGGGGCAATGCTTGGCAGTGCTAGGGGATGGTTGGACTTGATGATCTAAAAAGTCTTTTCCAACCTAAACGATCCCAAATCACTCCCTCCTCATGCCTGCACTCATGGCAAAACTTCCTATGGATGTGACCAAGGGGGAAGAAGTTCCTAAAGTGAGTGATCCAAATTTCCATCTCTCCTGGGAGCTCCTGAAAAGCTTTCTGTAATGAAGTGCATGAAAGACAACATTCCAGGGAATTTTAACTTGCCTGACTCTCGACAGCTCCAGAATAAAATCCTTTCAGCTCCCAGCACACTCAAGGAATCAGATTTGATTAGTTAATTATTTATATGTGTATATTACATTGATAAATATGATTATGGAAGCCACTAAAAGTGACACAAACCCCACGAGTTCTGCCACGAGAGGGTCAGTTTTAGGTTGTTCCGTGATGTCTCATTTGACACCTGGAATGTCAAATAAGAAAACTGGGATTTGTTTCCCTGCTCTCTAAAGGACCTTGTAAACTCACCCTTCGAGCTGTCGGATCTCCTCCCTTCCAAGA
>NW_020929087.1:0-1507 GCF_003984885.1 Neopelma chrysocephalum | reverse complement strand
TCTTGGAAGGGAGGAGATCCGACAGCTCGAAGGGTGAGTTTACAAGGTCCTTTAGAGAGCAGGGAAACAAATCCCAGTTTTCTTATTTGACATTCCAGGTGTCAAATGAGACATCACGGAACAACCTAAAACTGACCCTCTCGTGGCAGAACTCGTGGGGTTTGTGTCACTTTTAGTGGCTTCCATAATCATATTTATCAATGTAATATACACATATAAATAATTAACTAATCAAATCTGATTCCTTGAGTGTGCTGGGAGCTGAAAGGATTTTATTCTGGAGCTGTCGAGAGTCAGGCAAGTTAAAATTCCCTGGAATGTTGTCTTTCATCCCCTTGATCACGGAAAGCTTTTCAGGAGCTCCCAGGAGAGATGGAAATTTGGATCACTCACTTTAGGAACTTCTTCCCCCTTGGTCACATCCATAGGAAGTTTTGCCATGAGTGCAGGCATGAGGAGGGAGTGATTTGGGATCGTTTAGGTTGGAAAAGACTTTTTAGATCATCAAGTCCAACCATCCCCCAGCATTGCCAAGCACTGCCCCACATCCACAGGGATTTTAAATCCCTCCAGGGATGGCGACTCCACCACTGGACAGCCCTTTCCATGAAGGAATTGTTCCCAATATCCAACCTGAACCTCCCCTGGTGCAACCTGGGGCCGTTTCCTCTTGTCCCACTGTGCTCCCCGAAGGAACATTTGGATGGACAGCAAGTGTTGCTCTTTCTCCCTCGTGGTAACACCTGATGGACCTCAAAAAACAGGGATAAATCCGGCCCAGCATCAACTCCCCACCTTCCTGAACGGTCTGTGTGGTGTTCTGGTAACTCAGACAAGTATAAACTCAACGTCATGGAAAGTTACAGTCGTTAAATGACTTTAAAACGACCATTCCCGGCTCCCCGCCTTTCCCAGCTGCTGCTCCGCGACGTGTGCGTTCCCAGGCTGCTCCAAAGGCAGGGAAAAGGCACATTTCAGTCTGTCTTTCTCGGTCACTGGGCCATTGTCTGCGCCAGTGAATGCAGATCCTATCGGCAGGGTTTAATTAGCCCGGCATTTACAAGGAAAATGCAAATTGAGAGCTAAAATGGAGCCACATTTTGGAGCCACGAGCTCCCGTTAATGCGTATAATTAAAAGCACTAAGTGATTGTTCCTTCCCTGTGGAGTTGGGGAGTGTCACTCAAGGCAGGAGCTTTCAAGGGCTCCCAGTATTCCTGGTTATAAATAATCCAGCTGATGGAGATAAGGAATGCCGGAATATGGAGAGCGGAGATAATGTTCTTCTTATTCACAGGATGAATTTAATCATCTGCTTCAATGCAGGGGACCGTGGCGGAGGAACCCATTCAGGAATCAGGCTGAGTGGCACCTGCTTTGGGGTGGGCAGTCACTAAAAAAGAGATTTCCACCTTTATTTTGAGCAAACCCTGAGGTTTCAGTGAAGTCCTTTCAAAAACTGCTGCATTTTTAAGTTCTTAAGACTGGATGTGAAAATGGAACTGAAC
>NW_020929086.1:0-2199 GCF_003984885.1 Neopelma chrysocephalum | reverse complement strand
GCACATGTGAATCCAATGATACAAAGTAAGCCCTTCCTTTGATGCGTTCCAATAACCTGTTATAGGATACCCATTGCACTGTACTGATTTCAAAACTCCTTCCGGGCGATGCACATGCTTGGACCGACTCCCAACCGCTCCCTGGGTTGTTGCCCTGGACTTATCTTTCCGAGAGCCAGGGATGCGAATCCGTCTCTGATGCAAAGGAGGGGCACCTGGACTGGCTCAGAGGTTCCTGCCATCAGGAGATCACTCAGAGTCAACAACGAGAAAGAAAACCATACACAATATCTGAGTAGTGTGGCACATGGCCCCAGCCCTAAAGATCCCCCTACTCACTGTCACTGAGGCAGGTCCTCGGGTCGCTGGCTCTGACCGGAGTCACACACTGTGGCTGTCATCTTCTGGGATACCTGAGTGAGCGAGAGACAAAATTAGAGGGCATTTGTAAAGCTTCAGTGCATCCCTGCTCCTCCTGCTGCCTCCCTGACTCACCTCCAATGCCCGGACGCTCCCAAAGGTTAGCCGGATGGCACCTGTGCTCACTAAAGCTCAGTGCTTCGTTGCTGATCCTTTTAATACTCAGAGATTGCAGACAAGGACAGTTCGAGGCAACCAATCCGGGTCAGTCGTCCCATCGTGAGGTGGTTCCTGCGGTCACGAGGTTACTTCGAGTCAGCTACGAGAACAAAGCCATAAACTATATGTGAGTTGTGTGGCTTAGGGCTCGAACCCCAGTGATCCCCCTACTCACCGTCACCGAGGTTCTGACTGGAGTTGGACGCTGTGGCTGTCATCTTCTGGGATACCTGAGTGAGTGAGACACAAAATTAGAAGGCATCTGTAAAGCTGCAGTGGATCCCCGCTCCTCCTGCTGCCTCCCCCAATTGCCTGGAAGGCTCCTCTCTTTCCAGCTGCTACCGAGA
This sequence comes from Neopelma chrysocephalum, assembly GCF_003984885.1. NCBI lineage: Eukaryota > Metazoa > Chordata > Aves > Passeriformes > Pipridae > Neopelma > Neopelma chrysocephalum. The sequence goes on along the minus strand of NW_020929086.1, from coordinate 1,273 downwards.
CCGCCCCTTCAAATACAATGGGTAAATGCTCAAACGCTGAGCTCTCAAACATTTAGGGATTGCTCACGAGGAAAGCTGAAAACCTCTAAACCCCGTCAAACTGCACACCAAAGCGATGCTACACCCCACTAAGTGGACAGACGGTTGCTGCAAAAAAAACCACAGATGCAAAGGCTTGAGCTGACGTACCACCTCATAGGGACTACCTCGGGCTCCTTTAGCTTGGCCTCTTATCGGATGGACCTTCGGCACATTCGGCAGACAGGCAAAGGGTTGTGTCTTGCCTAGAAAATAAATTAAACAGTTACAACATATAAGCATAGACTGACCAAATAGACAACATCCTAAAACTAACACCAAATTCGGTTTGGGAGTAAAATTCTCACCTCGCTCGTCTCCCTGCTGAGCCCCTACCCCTCGAGAGTGACTGCGCCCCATGCGGAAAATAAAAAACAGGCACAAGATAAAGAACTTCTATGGCTAAAACTGACATCCTTCATCCAACACCTAATACAACCTTCTTCCTCGGCTGCTTCAACTTGTCTCGGTCTGGGGTGCATCGTGTCCACTTATCTGAAAAAAAACACAAAAAACAAAGGGTTAGTCAGGTCACCTGCATGGTCACTGAGACCTTCACCATTTAAAAGATCTCATTTACCCTGAGCAAATGAGAACTCTGACCGCAGCATATGAGAAAACAAATGACAACCCAGCTTCAAGGCCCTGCTATCCCAGGACCATCAGCTCCACAACACTCAGCTCTAATGATTGCACACGAGTTACGGACACCTGCTCCATCCGGCAGGACTGTACAGCCATTGGCTCCACTGTCTAAGGTAACTGACATGTTGATGTGAGACTCTGAGCAATATTCCATCTACCCACTGATCCACGTAGCAGGGCAGAGCAGTTCCAGGCTGAGCCCAAGTGAGACATCCCGTACCCGTGATGACACAGACCATGTGACACAATTAAGAGATGAAACTCACTTTGATAAGATTTGATTGCAAGAATGGAAATGCTGTGCAACACTGTGACCTATGGGGCTACTGTGATAATGTGACTAGGCTCAAAGGATCCTGACAAATAAAGACACTAACGACATGACCAGTCATAAAAAGGGTCCCTCAAAACCCTGAAGATGGATGCACGACGTCACCGTGTCAGGAAGCTAAGAAAGGAATGATGTGGAAAAGGAGTCCTCCTGCTTTAGGATGGATGGCTGTGGAGCACCACTGATGATACGGCCTGGAATGAGGCCTTAAAAGAGGTC
>NW_020929085.1:0-314 GCF_003984885.1 Neopelma chrysocephalum | reverse complement strand
GGAGCACCACTGATGATACGGCCTGGAATGAGGCCTTAAAAGAGGTCTGACTGAAAAAGTCAGAGATGGGATTCCAAAGAAGGCCTGAACCTGCAAAGGAAGCAACTGACAACTTCGGTACTCGGCTACGCAGAGAAGACCTTCAAGAACCTAAGGATGATGCCTGATGCTTCCCATAAGCCCCTCGAGGGCAAGATGCAAAAACCCTAAGGACACAAAACAGAGACGAGACAAAGGACGTGACACAGACTGGAACTGCTCTGCCCTGCACATGTGAATCCAATGATACAAAGTAAGCCCTTCCTTTGATGCGT
>NW_020929084.1:0-668 GCF_003984885.1 Neopelma chrysocephalum | reverse complement strand
TGTCCTGGTTAGAACGGCTGGGACCAATTCATCCCTGGATGGGTGTAACCCAAAACTGTGTATTCTATAGCCTCCATGCCATTTCCCAAAAACTGCTGTCAGTAGAGGCCTGCAAGGTGGGAAGATGTTCCTGTACCCTTTTATGGAATTCCCTGCTCTGATATCCTTATATGGAATTCCCCGCTCTGATACCCTTATATGGAAGAGGGACTGAGCATCCGCATGCCCTTTTATGGAATTCCCTACTCTGAGGGAGGGACTGAGCACTCCCGCCTGAACTGGAGAGTATATAACTGGGAGTTTCAGAGCCTTGCGACCTCTCGTGGGATCCAGAGGAAGATTGCAGACCACTGCCTTCAACTAGACTGCAGACCACTGCCTTCAACTGGACTGCAATCACCACTTCTGACCAGACTGCAGCAGCTCTCCCACCAGCAGGTTTATCCCCTCTCCCTTTGCTTTGGACTCGGGGGTGGGCCAAGGTACACCACTTTTGTTCATACCCCAGGGTGCTGGGTATACATTTGGTTTTTTGTGGGTTAAAACCAATTGTCTGTCTGTATAATTGTACTTATTGCATTATTTTAATAAATTGCTATTCTGACTTATAAATCTCTCTTTTGAATTGAGTTCATTTTCCCTTGCTGGTTAACTTTTAAACCAGCACA
>NW_020929083.1:0-5450 GCF_003984885.1 Neopelma chrysocephalum | reverse complement strand
TGAATTGAGTTCATTTTCCCTTGCTGGTTAACTTTTAAACCAGCACATTTTTTGGCGCCCAACGTGGGGCCAAGAGAGAGAGAAGTCAGAATCACAATTTCATTTTAAGCATCTGTGTATTTGGATACAGAAACTCCCCGATCAACATGCTGTTTGGTGCATTCACGTGGGTGTTGTATCTGGGCATGTTCACATTTCCGCAGATGGGGAACTATTCGCCTATTTTAATGCTCTCTTTAAGACCAGGGAGAGGGATCCAAATTGCTTTATTAGTATACTATGTTTATGTCATCGTAACATCAGAAGCAATGAGTTTCATTGTAAATGTGTATTCAGTCCTGTTTGCCTGTCCTGGTCTGGGTTGCTACCTCTGGGGCCTCATTAAAAAATCGCACCCAGTCCTTTGGGGGAACAGTGGGGAATGATTGTTTCCAGCCTCTCACCTCCTTCTTCCCCTTCAGACCTGCTACAACAGCTTTTGGAAATATTGAGTTCCCTTTTGATGTTAAGGACGGCATAATGTTATTGTTAGTGTTGCTCTGTCTGCTGCTCTGTCTGCTCTGCACTGTCTACACCATGTTCAGAATCAGAACAGGGCCTTCTAGGGAGGCTGTTTGGATGCCTGTCCTGGGAATGGATAGTGCTGAGTGGCACGGGAAGTGGGAGGACATCGGCCAGTATTTGGAGAAGTTTTCTCCTCCCATGATCTGGAAATTCACCCCTGAACAACTGCAGGATCCTGTCAGCATGATAAAACTGGTAAAGGAAAAATGCTCTGGCAGCTCCAGAGATGGTCAACTCACAGCAACCTGCTGGGCCCTGGCCACTGCTTACCGGGCACTGCTTGACATGGTACAGCACTGCCAGGGGGAGGAGAGAAGGAGCAAATCAACTGGCACCACGTCCACACAAACTACAGCTGAGTCGGAGGGAGTAAGAAATAAATCAACTGGCACCATGCCCACACAAACCATCGAGGAGCCAGAAGGACAACAGAAACCAATAGCAGTCGCCCCTGTCCAGAAAAGGAAATCGAAGACTAAATCAGTCCCCATAACAAATGATGACGAAGAGGCAGGACCTTCACATCCACCGGAGGAGACAGAGCCAGAAATAATCACTCGGTCCCTATCCCTGGGTGAGCTACGTGAGCTTCGGAGAGAGTTCACACGACAGGCGAACGAGTCCATCCTGACCTGGCTGCTCTGAATCTGGGATGCCCCCGCTAACGACACAATTCTAGATGGAAGTGAAGCAAGACAACTGGGATCCCTGTCTCGAGATGTCGTCATTGATCAGGGGATTGGAAGGAGGCAGGAAACTCTCAGCCTCTGGCGGCGACTGTTGTCCAGTGTAAGGGAGAGATACCTTTGCAAGGAGGACCTCCACGTACAGCAAGGACAGTGGAACACGATGGAACAAGGTATCCGGTGCTTGAGAGAATTGGCTGTACTGGAGATAATCTTTTCAGAGGACGAAAGATTTCCTAAAAGTCCAGATGGTGTACAGTGCACATCCCAGATGTGGTTGAAGTTTGCACGACTCGGGCCAGAAATGTATTCCCGCTACCTAGCAACGCTGCAATGGAGGGAGGGAGAGGACAAGGTTGGTGCATTGGTCAGCAAACTCAGGATTTATGAAGACACTGTCACCGCCCCATTACGAGCCCACGTCTCATCGGTGGAAACCAAACTGGCTGAACATGTTCGAAGCCTGGAAGAGAAGATTGAAGAAGGACACCAGAGGCTAAGAGAAGAAATTAAGGAAGGGATCTTCCATACCTCGCCAGGACAAACAAGGGTCTCTGCTATCAGGAGCCAGCGTCCCCCAGCTAAGGAGAGAGGGTACACTCCACGTGGCAATCTATGGTTTTACCTCCAAGAGCACGGAGAAGATATGAGGAAGTGGGATGGGAAACCCACCTCTTCCTTAGCAGCCCGGGTACGTGAATTGAAAAGAGGGACAAGTACCACAAGGAACTCTTCGAGGATGAATGCTGCTCCAGTCTCTCGTAGGCAAGGCTCCAGACGGCCCAGGAATGATGATATGTCTGATCCTCTTGAAGGGACCTCCAGGTCATACTTACAAGAAGAGCGCAACGAGTACCATGACCAGGACTAGGGGTGCCCTGCCTCTAGCCAGGTAGAGGAGAGGGACAATCGAGTCTATTGGACAGTGTGGATTCGGTGGCCTGGCACATCAGAGCCACAAAGATATAAGGCTTTAGTTGACACCGGCGCACAATGTACTTTGATGCCATCAAGATACATAGGGGCAGAATCCATCTCCATTTCTGGGGTGACAGGGGGATCCCAACAGCTGACTGTACTGGAAGCTGAAGTGAGCCTGACTGGGAAGGAATGGCACAGACACCCCATCGTGACTGGCCCAGAGGCCCCGTGCATCCTTGGCATAGATTACCTGAGGAGTGGGTATTTCAAAGACCCAAAAGGACTTCGTTGGGCGTTTGGCATAGCTACTGTGGAGGCAGAGGAAATTAGACAGTTGAACACCTTGCCTGGCCTCTCAGAGGACCCCTCTGCTGTGGGACTGCTGAAGGTTGAAGAACAATTGGTACCGATAGCCACAGCAACAGTGCACCGTTGGCAATACCGCACCGACCAAGACTCTGTGACTCCCATACATAAGATGATCCATGAACTGGAGACCCAGGGGGTGGTCAGCAAGACTCGCTCACCCTTTAATAGCCCTATATGGCCAGTGCGTAAGTCCAGCGGAGAGTGGAGGCTGATGGTGGATTACCGTGGACTCAATGAAGTCACACCACCCCTGAGTGCTGCTGTGCCGGACATGCTGGAGCTCCAGTACGAGCTGGAGTCCAAGGCAGCCAAGTGGTATGCCACCATTGACATTGCCAACGCCTTCTTCTCCATTCCTTTGGCAGCGGAGTGCAGGCCACAATTTGCTTTCACTTGGAGAGGTGTGCAGTACACCTGGAATCGATTGCCTCAGGGGTGGAAACACAGTCCCAGCATTTGCCATGGACTGATCCAGACTGCACTGGAAAAGGGCGAGGCTCCAGAACATCTACAGTACATTGATGACATCATTGTATGGGGGAACACAGTGGGGGAAGTCTTTGAGAAAGGAGAGAAGATAATCCAGATCCTCGTAAGAGCTGGTTTTGCCATTAAACGAAGTAAGGTCAAGGGACCTGCTCAGGAAATTCAGTTCTTAGGAGTGAAGTGGCAAGATGGACGTCGCCTAATTCCAATGGAGGTAATTAACAAAATAGCAGCCATGTCCCCACCAACCAGCAAGAAGGAAACACAGGCTTTCCTAGGCGCTGTGGGCTTTTGGAGGATGCATATCCCCGAGTACAGTCAAATTGTAAGCCCTCTCTACCTTGTGACACGGAAGAAAAATGATTTCCAGTGGGGCCCTGAACAACAACAGGCCTTTGAACAAATCAAACAGGAGATTGCCCATGCGGTAGCCCTTGGACCAGTAAGGACAGGACAGGACGTGAAGAACGTGCTCTACACTGCAGCCGGGAAGAATGGCCCTTCTTGGAGCCTCTGGCAGAAAGTGCCTGGGGAGACCCGAGGACGACCGCTGGGATTCTGGAGTCGGGGATACAAAGGATCTGAAGCCAGCTATACACCAACTGAGAAAGAGATCCTGGCTGCTTATGAAGGACTTCGAGCTGCCTCAGAAGTGATCGGCACCGAAGCGCAGCTCCTCCTGGCACCCCGACTACCAGTGCTGGGCTGGATGTTCCTGCTACACATCATGCCACCGATGCCACATGGAGTAAGTGGATCGCTCTGATCACACAACGAACCCGGATAGGGAATCCTAATCGCCCTGGGATTCTGGAAATTATCACCAATTGGCCCGAAGGTGAGAGTTTTGGACTATCCTCTGAAGAAGAAGAGGAGCAGGTGACACGGGCTGAGGAGGCCCCACCATATGACAAGCTACCAGCAGATGAAAGGCTATATGCGCTCTTCACGGATGGCTCCTGCCGCATTGTAGGGACAAACCGAAAATGGAAGGCAGCCGTGTGGAGTCCCACACGGCGAGTTGCAGAAGCAACCGAAGGACAAGGTGGGTCAAGTCAGTTCACAGAGCTTAAAGCCGTTCAGTTGGCTTTGGATACAGCTGAACGAGAGAAGTGGCCAAGACTCTATATCTACACTGACTCATGGATGGTGGCCAATGCTCTGTGGGGATGGCTAGAGCGATGGAGAAAGGCCAACTGGCAGCGCCAAGGGAAACCCATCTGGGCAGCGGAGATGTGGCAGGACATCGCTGGCCGGGTAGAGAAGCTGAGTGTGAAGGTCGGTCACGTAGACGCTCACGTATGCAAGAAACGGGCTAATGAGGAGCATCGCAACAACGAGCAGGCGGACCGAGCTGCCAGGATTAAAGTCTCTCAGGTGGATCTGGATTGGCAACACAAAGGAGAATTATTTCTGGCTCGATGGGCCCATGACGCCTCCGGTCACCAGGGGAGAGATGCAACATACAGATGGGCTCAGGACCGAGGGGTGGACTTAACCAAGGACATTGTCTCACAGGTCATCCATGACTGTGAGACATGTGCTGCCATCAAGCAGGCCAAGCGGGTGAAGCCTCTATGGTATGGTGGACGGTGGTCAAAGTACAGGTATGGGGAAGCATGGCAAGTTGACTACATCACGCTCCCCAAAACCCGCCAGGGCAAGCACTACGTACTTACCATGGTAGAAGGAAGTACTGGATGGCTGGAGACATACCCCGTACCTCATGCCACTGCCCGGAATACCATCCCGGGCCTTGAAAAACAAGTCCTGTGGCGACACGGCACCCCGGAGAGAATTGAGTCTGATAATGGGACCCATTTCAAGAATGGCCTCGTAGACACCTGGGCCAGAGAGCACGGCATTGAGTGGGTGTATCATATCCCCTACCATGCACCAGCTGCTGGAAAAGTTGAACGGTGCAACGGACTGCTGAAAACCACCCTGAAGGCACTGTGTGGGGAGACTCTCAAACACTGGGAGCTGCATTTAGCAAAGGCCACCTGGTTGGTCAACACGCGAGGCTCCATCAATCGAGCTGGCCCTGCCCAATCAGAACCTTTGCATACTGTAGATGGAGATAAAGTCCCCGTGGTGCATATGAGAGGTATGTTAGGGAAGACTGTTTGGATTAGTCCCACCTCAAGCAAAGGCAAACCCATCCGAGGGATTGTTTTTGCTCAAGGACCTGGTTTCACCTGGTGGGTAATGCAAAAAGATGGGGAGACACGTTGTGTACCACAAGGGGACCTAATTTTGAGTGAGAATGGTCCGTAATGTTTCATTGTACATATGTGTATATAGTTTTAAAGAGACATAGTTTCTAAGGGGGTTAATTTGGGCATGACATGGATGGCATAGAATAAGGGGTGGATAATGTCCTGGTTAGAACGGCTGGGACCAATTCATCCCTGGATGGGTGTA
>NW_020929082.1:0-319 GCF_003984885.1 Neopelma chrysocephalum | reverse complement strand
TCCACCCCCACCCCGCCCCTCAGGAATTGAGTCTGGGGGAGTTTTGGGACCCCCTCTTCCTCATCTTCATCTTCCTCGGCCTTGGAGGCTTTCCAAAGTTCTGGGTTTGAAGGTTGCTTTGCCTGTGTGATATCTTGTTGTCCAGGCCAGGGTGCAGATGTTCTTAAACAGAATGAAGGCCTACCTTGAAAAAGAGACTAAATATGCTACTGGAATTTAGGGGGAATTGATATGGAATGGGGTAATAGGGTTGAGTATGTGTAACTACTGTGCTAAAGGGTGAGGGATAAATACAGCTACTTCTAAAATCTGCAAAAAT
>NW_020929081.1:0-8068 GCF_003984885.1 Neopelma chrysocephalum | reverse complement strand
CTAAAGGGTGAGGGATAAATACAGCTACTTCTAAAATCTGCAAAAATAAAAAAATAAAAAAAACTCCAAGGCAACAGATCCCCCCTTTAAAGACTGGAAAAAAGTCAAAGATCTTGTCCAATCTCTACTACTTACACCTAATATTATTCCAAAGAGGTGACCAACATCTACAACGTTGGTTCATGCAATGAGCTATTATACAAACACTAACTATGGATATTACTTATATAAACAGTTGTTTTATCCAGGTCTGGTTCAGTAACCATGAAGTAAGTTTGTGGAGAATGTCTCCCAAATCCAGTGAGACATCATCCAGAGATACCTGATGCAAAATTTTGGTTTGGTTCCGAATTGCAGCCAAATCGTTATTAATTCTTCCACTCTGGTCTATGTAAGAACAGCAAGTGGTATTGATGACTTTACACGTGCCTCCCTGTGAGGCTAGCAAAATATTGAGGGCCAGTCGGTTTTGTAGTACTACATGAGACAAATTATTGGACTTCCTCTTGTAAAGCTGCGATTGCATCTGAAGCTTGATTTTGAATATTTTCAATAACAGCTGAAATGTTAACAATTGCTTTTTCCAATTCACTTACTCCTAGAGATGGGACCAAGGCCCTGACTATGCTGTGAAAAAGCGTGGGACGTTCAACAAGGGGATTGTTGGTTCTTTTTACTCTTTTTGGATAAGTTCTTTCCCATTCTCCTTGTTCATCAATTTGGTCGAGGATTGTTATGTTTGGGATTACAGCCCCTAGGGCACAGGCCTGATCTTTATCAAGGGGCAAAACTTTCCAGGCCTCCTGAATCCGAAAAATCCGGTATAAAGAACTGCTCATAGTCTTTTGGATCTTTGAGCAGCAAAGGTATTTATTGACAGCGCTGGGAGCAAGCCAGCTCACGCTGGACAAACTTGCTCAAAGGCTTCACACAAAATCAACAGTTTTTATACAATTTTCATATATGATTAAATGCATATTCATGTGATTACAACATCTATCTATACATATTAATAACAGGCGGAGTATAGGTGGAGCCCAGGAGGGTCTTGGGGTGGTGCTTCTCTTGGCCCTCAATTTTGGTGGTACATCCGCTCTTCCTCCTGTGGGTCTGGGGGCTTATTCTCATCTTCCTCGGCTTGACCTCCCTTCTCTTCTAGTGTTCTCGACCCACTCACTGAAGCTTGGAGAAAGGCATGGCTCCAGGCCTGTCTCTTCTATTCAAATGTCTACTTTATTTTACTTCATCCTAATTTATTACCTCTAGGCCTATTCTATGTTTCTTTTACCATTCTTTTAAGTTTTGGTCCAGTAAGTAGAAAAGAATGAGTACAGATTGTTTAGATGTTGGTACCTTGTTAGCAGACCCAGATTTCTCAGTTAACTCTTTTGGTCCTGGCTTCTTGTTTCACTTTTCACAGATCCAGTACCACCCTGAACCCTGGGGAGGAATTAATCTCAAGGGGAACTGTGCCACCCTTATTACAACTTCTGGGTTTATCCTCTCTTTAGATTTGTCTTTATCACAATAGGGAGGGAGAATGATTTTTCCTGTAGCATTAACAACCATGCAGGGAACGGCATAATTTTCCTGATTAGAAATTATGTTACTTAGGGCCACTGGATAATAGGCTTCCGTAACCGGTCTACAGATCCCTGGGAGTTCTACGATAGACCTACCAAAGTTTGTCCCATTTAGCAAAATGCCAATTAGGGGTCAGTTGCTATCCTCATCGTCAATTGCTGGTATTTGGGTACAAATCCAGCAGTTATCTTTGCGAAGGATTTTAGATACATTTTGGACTAGGGCCACATGCGATTTTTGATCCCAAACTCAATTCATAGTTACCAATTGTACAGATAACATACACAGTAGAAACAGTCTATGCCACATCCTCTTCATTTGTGTCAGGTTCTGATTTGCTGGTTGTTCTGGGAGCTGATGCTTTCTTAACTCTGGAGTAATGAAACCAGGGTCCTTTGCCAACAACTTTGACGGTGGTGAGGGAAGTCAGCAGGACTTGGAATGGTCCTCTCCACTTGGCTCGCAGGGGGTCACTGTCCCACCATTTAACGTAGACCCAGTCTCCTGGCTGGAATGGATGAGCAGGGGTGTCCAATCCTATGGGTCTGGATAACTCGATGAATTTCTGGAGTTTCTGTAAAATAGTCTAAAGCAATTAAATATTTTTGTAAATCAACTTTCCCTCTCACGTGAACGTCCCCTGGTATGTGCAGAGCTTAGTATGGTCTTCCATACAATATTTCATAAGAACTTATGTTATCTCTCCGCCTGGGTTGGATGCGAATCCTCAGCAGAGCTACAGGCAAAGTCTGAACCCATGACATGGATGTTTCCTGACAAATGTTACCAATCTGCATTTTAAGAGTACCATTCATACACTCGACTTTGCCTGAGGTCTGTAGGGAGTATGTAGGTCCCAGACAATTCCCAGGACACGGCATACCTCCTTCACTACCGTTGCAATGAAATGTGTCCCTCTACCTGATGACATTCCTAGAGGAACCCCAAACCTTGGAATTATGTGATTGAGCAAAGCTTTTACCACTTCCCTTGCTGTGTTAGTACAACAGGGGTAAGCCTCAGGCCATCCACTGAAGGTGTCAACTAGTGCCAGTATTTAGCGAGAAGATGCAAAAAAGGAGCTCCAGAGTCAAAGACACACCCTCATGGAGGTACAGTCAATGCTCTGTTTATTGCAAAAATCACACACAGTATATAGGGTCCTACAGGGTTCACATGCTCTATCCTAACTCTCTATTGGTTACATCTGTTTTCACACACTATAGCTATAACTTTATTGGCTCACCTATCCAAGGCACACACTCTGACATTTCCAGGCCCTCCCATCCTCTGGTTTCTAACATCCTGGATAACATTCTTTCTTCTTGTTTACCTCCATGCAGCTTTCTCATATCTGCTGCTCAAGGACACACATCTGCTCAAGGCACACGGTTCTCATCATCCTGCATGTAGGCTGGATTGTGCAGGCAGGCCTGAAGCAATATGTTATGTCCTGTATTGTCTAAAATACTCTCAACACCAGTATGTATCTGTATCCTTCCCTGGGTGGTACTCAGCAAAATCTATTTGCCAATAATCTCCGGATAGGTCTCCAGCCTTTGTGACCCCGAGCACCACTCTCTTAGTTGTATCAGGATTGTTTAGCCTGCAGATTTCACATTTACTTACAATGGATGTTACGACTTCAGTCATACCTGTCCCTATTACTACCTTCTTTAAGTGTTTTAGAGGGTTTTCTGTTCCCCAGTGGGTAGCCTCATGTTCTTGCAGAGCTATTTCCCTAAGGAGTGGGGGTGTGACCACAACCTGTCCTGTAGGTGTAACAGCCCATCCACTTTCTTTGATTTCAGCTTTACGGGACTTAATTAGCTGGTGGTCTCTCTCATTATATTTTGGGGTGAACCCTGTCAAATTGATTTCTTTTTGTGGTATTACTGCTAGGATGCCTTTTTCTGCAGCTCCTTTTGCTGCGTGGTCAGTAAAATGATTTCCCAATTCGGGAGTTGTTTTCCCCTTCTGATGAGCCCTACAATGCATGATAGACACTTCTTCTGGCTTCCAAATGCTTTGCAGGAGTGCATGGATTTGGTCTGCATGTTTAATCCCACTGCCTTGGGCAGTTAATAGCCCTCTCTCTTTCCAGATGGCTCCATGGGCATGTACAACACTGAATGCATACTTAGAATCTGTCCAGATATTTACCTTCTTTCCTTCGCTCAGTTCTAGAGCTCGTCAGTGCAATCAGTTCTGCTTTTTAGGATGACACATCTGCTGGCAAGGCCTTCGCCTTGATTACCTCGTCCTTGGTTGTCACTGCATACCCTGTCATTCTCTTACCATCTCACATGAAGCTGCTTCCGTCCGTGTACAGTTCCCAGTCTGGGTTTTCCAGAGGCACATCCTTCAGGTCTGGTCTGCTGGAATAGGCCTCCTCGATGGTCTGCAAACAGTCATGCTCAGGCACACTGTCAGTCAATGTTGAGGACAGAAACACAGCAGGATTTACAATAGATGTTGTTTTCAGGATAACATCATCCTGTTCCAACAACACAACTTGGTATTTAAGCATTCTGCTAGGGGACAGCCAGTGGCCCCCCTTTTGCTCAAGCACAGCTTGGACTGCATGGGGTACATACACGACAATGCACTGCCCAAGGGTGAGTGTCCGGGCCTCCTGGATCAGGATAACAGTTGCTGCTACAGCTCTTAGACACCCCGGCCAGCCTTGGCTAACATTGTCTAGCTGTTTGGAGAAGTAAGCCACAGCCCTTCGCTGGTTTCCCAGGGTCTGTGACAATACCCCCAGAGCAACATTCAGTTGCTCATATGTGAACAGTTCAAAAGGCTTAGTTAAATCTGGTAATCCCAGTGCTAGAGCTGACATTAAGGATTGTTTTAGCTGTTTAAATACAGCTCTAGTCTCATCTGTCCATGTCACAACTCCTTCCTTGGCCGCTTTCAGTGCTTCATATAGGGGTTTGACTAGTAACCCATAGTTAACTATCCACAGGCGACACCATCCTACCATTCCTAGGAAAGCCTGCATTTCTCGTACGGTGTGGGGCTCTGGGAGACGACAGATGGCTTCTTTCCGATCCATGCTGAGCCGTCGATGTCCACGATAGATTTCAAGCCCCAGGTAGATGACTATTTCCTTTGCAATCTGTGCTTTCTCTCTCAAGACCCTATACTCACTTACTACCAAAAAGTTTAAAAGACTTACAGTGAGCTCGATGCATTGGTCCCGACTTTTGGCAGCAATTAATATATTGTCCACATACTGCAGGACAACTCCTTCTGGCTGCTGCCTTCTCCAGTCTTCCAGTTCTTTTGCCAATTGGTTTCCAAATATTGTCAGGCTGTTTTTGTAGCCTTGGGGTAGAACTGCCCAGGTGAGTTGTGTTTTTCTCTCTGTCTCAGGATTTTCCCATTCAAAAGCAAAAAGCTCTTGACTGTCCTTATGTACAGGAATGCAGAAGAAGGCATCCTTGAGATCAAGCACAGTAAACCACACTAAATCCTCTGTTAACGTGGTTAATAAGGTATAGGGGTTAGCTACTACGGGGTGTATATCCTCAGTTATTCTGTTGATTGCCCTCAGATCTTGGACCAATCGATAGTTCTTACCATCAGCCTTTTTTACCGGTAGGATGGGGGTGTTGAATTTGGACTCACATTCTACCAATAACCCAAATTTAAGAAACTTTTCAATTATGGGTGCTAAACCTTTACAGCTTTCAAGCTTCAAAGGGTATTGTTTTTGTCTTACCTGTGTTGCTCCTGGTTTGAGTGTGGTGCTTACAGGTTCTGCTTGTTTGGATCTCCCCGGATATTCACTAGCCCAGACTATAGGGATGACAGCATTCTCAACTTCTGTGGGGAATCTCTCCGTGGTTCTCCTGTATGAAGAAGGCAGGTGCCTTGATATATTTAGTGTCAGGAACTATGACTTTTATTCCCCCCCCTTGCAGAATTTATTTTTAGCTTCTAATTTTTCCAATAAATCTCTACCCAATAAAGGCTTGGGAGAGTTTGGCATATAGAGGAATTGATGAGTTACCCAGTGTTTACCCAATTTAAATCTCAAAGGCTTAAAGAAAGGCCTGGTTTCACTTACCCCTGTAGCCCCAACCACAGTTATAGTATCACGACTCAATTTTCCTTCCAAAGTATTTAACACAGAATATGTTGCGCCTGTATCAACCAAGAATTTCACTTCTTCCCCTCCCAGCTTAGTTACAACCAGAGGTTCCGCTGGGGAAGAATCCTCTTCATGCATCCTGGTTCACAGTCAGTTGGGGGGATGGAGGGGGAGAGGGAGGAAGATTTTCACTTCTCTTCAAGTTCGGACAATCCCTTTTCCAATGCCCCTTCCTTTTACAGAAAGAACACCGATCATTTGCTTTATCATGTTGGCGATTAGATCTATAATACTCGTGGTGGACATTGCGTTTGCGGTGTTCCTGGTAGTCACTGTTTAGCTCCATCACCCTTCCCCTGGCTTTCTGATCTCTATTCCAATATACTGTTCAAGCTATATCCAATAAATCACCAATATCCTTTTAATCACCTACCTTCTGCAACTTTTTCCTTATATCATCTGCAGACTGGCCTATGAATAAATAGACCAAGTGCTTTTTCCCCAGATCTGATTCCGTATCTATGTCCGTGTATTTTCAGATGACCTCTTTTAACCTATTCAGAAAGTCTGTTGGAGATTCATTTTTATCCTGCTTCACCTCATACATTTTTGACCAATTTACTGCTTTCGGAATTCCATGCTTGAAACCATACACTACCCAGTCCTGATAACGTTTCAATGCTTCTCTTTTCTCTGGTAAATTAGGGTCCCATTTGGGATCTTCTGAGCGGAATATATCTTTAAGTTCCCCTTGAATTTGTCCAGATGTTATCAGTATCTCAATCTTGGCCCCGGCAGCCCGCTTAACCATTTCCTTTTCTGTGGGGTCAAGTAACATATCCATTATTACTTCTGTCATACCAATCTGGGTTTTGTGTTTTTATTGCTCTTTGCACATAATTAGCCACTCTGTCTGGGTTATCTCTATATGCTCTGACTGAAGCCTTCCATTGTTGCAATTCAACCAGGGAAAAAGGAACCTTTATCAACACTGGGCCCTGACTGCTCATAGCTTGTCTTAAGGGAGCCTCCACAATAGGTTTTTCCTTCTTTGTCCTCGTTCTCCTAGCCACCGGGATGGGATCCGACAACCCCCTGTGGTTGGAGGGTAGGGACCATAAAGGACGGGGGGTGCTGGGGGAGAGGGGGCGCTTCATCTCTGCCCATAATGGCGGAGCAGGAGGGTCCTGTGTCAGCCGGGGCGGAGACCCCGGCTGCAGGCACCGCCCCTGCTCCTCCTCCCGCAGTTCCAAGATCTATGCTGGTGCCTCCCATCGCCATAGGGACAGCTCCGGCCCCAGTGGGCGGCCCCGCCTGTCTTCCCGGGGCCACACCGGCCCCTGCGGGGACGGAGTCGTCCACGCCCGCAACTACACCTGCGCCGGCGGCAGCTCCCGTTGTAGCAACCGCACCGGCAGTTGGCACCGCCCCTGGGGCGGCTCCAGCTAGAATCGATCCCGCAGCCCCCGGGGGAGGCTCCTCCGCCCACGCTAGCGACTGCGCCCACCGCCCCTGCCTGCGCTAAATGATTCCAATGCCGTAAAACTAAAGCTAAAGGAGATTCCTTAGGGATTTCTTCCCTAGACTGTATGCAGCCCATGATGACAAAATACAGACAAGAGACGCACCAGGATTACAACTCACAGCCCCAGGAGCACTATGCAAACTCCTTCCCCGAGCGCCACCACTGGCTTCAGGCCAGAGCAGCATACTTCAACACACGGAGAGGTGTCCCCCACTCGGCCCCCCTGGCCAACACGAAACACGAAACTCCTGAGTTTCCCTCTGCCCTGCCTTTACTGAAACCTTCCGGATAGTCCCACTGTCCGCCCCGGCGAAACCCTTTTGCCCACAGACTGGGAAAACACTGACTCTTGTGACTATTGGGCCCAAGTCCAAGTTTCCCTTTCCCAGTCCCACTGTATTCCTCATTTCCAGGGAAAATAACCCCCCTTCGCAGCTGCTAACAAAAGTACCTTTTCCTTATCTTACCTCCGTGTGTGATTCTGAGGAACTGGGCTTCTCAAGATCAGTGCGGAGACTTCTCCGAAATATGCTGGCTGAAGAAGAATTTCCTGCAGGATGAAATTTTCCAATCTGGAGGAGCCACAAGTCCCCGCTTGTCCCCATACGGGCCAACACCTTTTGCCTAAAAGATTCAGGGAGAAAAAAAACTCCAGGGCAATTTAGTAGGAGGTAAGATAAGGGAAGGTTTTAATGAAGCCTCTCAGGCTCTGAGAATACAAACTACGCGCGCTCCCCTGACCCAGGTGTTACAATTTTATGATGATGCCCATCCAATCCCTGTTCGTCCACCCCCCGGCCTTTGCCCTGTTCCACCCCCACCCCGCCCCTCAGGAATTGAGTCTGGGGGAGTTTTGG
>NW_020929080.1:0-2010 GCF_003984885.1 Neopelma chrysocephalum | reverse complement strand
TTATCTCTATACGTCCCTACACAATTCTTCCATTGCTGTAACTCAAGCAGCGAGAAAGGTACCTTTATTAATACTGTACCCTGATTGGTTACAGCTTGCCTTAAGGGTGCTTCCAGCGGTAGCTTATCTTTTGCTCTTGTTCTACCTGCTATCGGGTCGGGGGCAGCTAACGCTTCACGGGCCCTCTTCCCCTTTGTTTTTGGCCTTACTACAGGTGGGTCTGCTTCCTCCTCCTCCAAGCTGTCACTTAATTCGCCCTCTGCTTCCGCGTTCTTATCAAACGGAGGTAAACCTCGCTTCTGCCTTCTCTCAGCAGCCGAAACTAGTTTGCCCTGTCTCTGCGTCTCTGTTCTCTCTTCATGAGAGCCAGAGATTGTAAACTCTTTCGGTTCCTCTTTCTCTCCCCCTCCCGTAAAGGTGGGCTGCCCCCCCTCGGCAGGCAGAGGCGTGGGAAAGGGGGCGGCTCCAGCCCCACCTCCCAGGTCAGTAGGGACAGAGGCCCCGCCTGTCAGCGCCGCCCCTGCCCCTCCCGGAATTCCAGGGATTGTTGTTGTTCCCGCTATCGCTGCTGGGGCTCCTCCCCCCGCTGCCACCGCAGCCGGGGTTGGCCCCAGCCCTGTCACTCCCACAGTGCCTGCTCCTGTTCCCGTTGCTATGGCAGCAGATCCCGTACTAACCGTGCTCGGGGCAGCTCCCGCCGCCCCCGAGCCAACTCCCCCGGGGGCTCCAACTTGTCCGATTCCCCCCGACGCAGCCATACCCACGCCAGGGAGCCCCCCCACGACTCCCGCCGGTCCAGCTCCCGCAGCGCCTGCAGGAGCCGGTCCGAGAGCTCCTGCAGCTCCAACCCCTCCCGCTGCGCCCGCAGCGGGGAAGGGGAGCCCGATCTGCCCAGCCCCCGGGCTACCTACTCTCCTGTCAGGTGATATTAACAAGTCCAAATCATTTTCCCCAGTGTTTTTAAATAAAATTTGTGGGACAGGAGCAGCCTTAACTCGATCTCTCTTTCTCCCTCTTCCTAAAACCATTTCCAGTTTTTCCATCTCTCCTGAACTTTTGTTCCCTTTATCTCCTATGTCGATTTTACGGCATGTTATCAACTGCGAAAACAGCTCTGCATATGGGACTTCCCGCCACCTCTGTTCTACATGAAGAAGCTTAATTAACTGAAGCACCGTATCCAACTCAAACGAACCAAATTCCGGCCAAGCCAATCCTCTCAACTGCCCAAACATCGGCCAGATATCCATAGACAGTTTACACAGCTCCTCTTTCTCTAAAGTTGTCTGAGGAGTAGTTAAAGTTCTCCAGTGTTTCAAAACCAGGCCTAAGGGGGATTCTTTAGGGATCTCAAACTTTGAATCCACACAACCCATGTTTGTAAAATGCAAATGAACCACAACCACACACACCAGGATTAGAACCTGCTACCTTGGGGTTACAAGCTGTTTCAGTAACCTCTCTGCTATTGTTCCAAGTCTCACCGCCCTCCAGAGCCTACACTGGCTCCCCCACGGCGTCAGAGCACACAGAAGGCGTCCCTTCTGACAAACAAACCAGCCCTAAGCTGAACCTCGCTCTGACCCGGGTAGGCGGACCACCCCGTCCGCCGACTGGAAAGCGACTTTCGCGACTATAAAGGGCCCAAGTCTTTAAGTTAACTTTCCAGTCACCCGTGTCCCCACCTCCTGGGAACACAAAACTTTCCCGCAGCTGCCAACTTCCCGCAGCTGCTAATTAAACCAGGTACCTTTTCCCTTATTTTGCCTTTTCTTATCTCACCTCTATGCTCCGGCTTGCTTCCGTGGGTTCTTTGGAGCTGGGCTTCTCAGACCGGGGCGGGAATTATGTCAGATAAAAGCCGGCTTGATGACGAATTCCTGCGTGATGAAAGTTTCCAGTCTGAAGAAGGTCCAGTCCAGATTTCCCCGTGAGGGCCACCAAACTGATGCCTGCTCAGCTTGTGCTACGAAAAAAATTCAGGAGCCGTAAGCTGGGGTGAGATAAGAA
>NW_020929079.1:0-6068 GCF_003984885.1 Neopelma chrysocephalum | reverse complement strand
GTGCTACGAAAAAAATTCAGGAGCCGTAAGCTGGGGTGAGATAAGAAAGGGTTTAATTATGCCAAGGCAATAGATGTTACACGGCGCGCCGGGCTGTGCCCGAGATGTTACATTTATAGCAATATCTGCCCAATCCCAAGTGTGTCCATCCTCTAACTTTTGGCCTGGTCCACCCCCTGGCCCGCCTCTCGGAATTGGGTCTGGGGTGCTTTTTGGGACCCCCTCTTCATCATCTTCGTCATCTTCAGCGTACAGAGAGCAGGGTGACCCAGTTCCTTGACTCTGTCCTGCGGTTTAGGCCAAGATACAAGCGTTCTCCAAACAAGACAGGCCTGCCTTGACTAAAAGACTAAACATCATCTACTGGATATGGGGGTAGGGTGATATAGGGAGTATGGAATGGGGTGAAAGGATTGAGGAATATAAACTAAGGGATGCTACGGGGAGGAGGGAGAAAGGGGTTTATTTCTAAAATCTACTTCTATTACCTATAAAACTTGTAAGGCTTATAAAATTAGAAAAATGAAAAAACCTTAGGGGTTTAAGGCATCAGTCCCCCCTTAGAGACTGGACAAAACCCAAAAGTTTTGTCCAATCTCTACCTACATCTACAACAGCTATAACATCTGTACATGCAGTGAGCTATTATACTAACACTAAGTATGTACAATACTAGAATAAACAGTTGTTTCATCCATGTCCAATTCGGTAACCATGAAGTGAGTTTGTGGAGGACATCTCCTATACCTAGGGAGACATCATCCAGAGATATTTCGTGTAAGATTTTGGTTTCATTTCGAATTGCGGCCAAATCATTATTAATTCTACCAGTCTGGTCTATATAAGAGCAGCAACTGGTGTTGATGACTTTACACACGCCTCCCTGTGAGGCCAGCAAGAAATTGAGGGCCATTCGATTTTGCACCACCACACGAGATAAGCTTTGGAATTGTTCTTTTAGGGCTTCAATTGCATCTAAGGTGTGATCTTGAATGTTTTCCATGACAGCTGAAATGTTTACAATTGCTTTCTCCAATTCACTCACTCCTAGAGATGGGACTAGGGCTCTAGCTACGCTGTGGAAAATTGTAGGGCGCTCAATAAGGGGATTGTTAGTTCTTTTCACTCTTTTTGGATAGGTTTTATCCCATTTTTGTTCGTCAATTGGGTCGAGAATTGTTATATTTGGGATCACTGCCCCTAAGGCACAGGCCCGATCTTTATCAAGGGGCAGAACTTTCCAGGCCTCCTTTTCACAGATCCAGTACCATCCTGAACCCTGGGGAGGAGTTAATCTCAAAGGGAATTGTGCCATCCCTGCGACAATTTCTGGATTTATCTCTTCTTTTGAATTGTTTTTATCGCAGTGGGGGGGGGAGAATGATTTTTCCTGTAGCGTTTACAATCACGCAGGGAACAATATCCTGATTAGAAATCACGTTGCTTAGGGCCACCGGATAATAAGCCTCTGTAATGGGCTTCCAGGTTCCTGGGAAATTTATCATGGACTTACCAAAGCTTGTCCCATTTAGTAAGATGCCAATTAGGGGCCAATCACTATTCTCATCATCAATTGCTGGTACCTGAGTACAGATCCAGCATTCGGTTTTCCGAAGAATTTTTGACACATTTTGGACTAGTGCCACATGTAATTTTTGGTCCCAAACTCGGTTCATAGTTACCGGTTGCACGAACAGAATACACAGCAAGGACAGCCTATTCCACATCTTCTTCGTCGGTGTCCGGTTCTGATTTGCTGGTTGCTCCAGGAGCTGATGCTCTCTTGACTCTGGAATAGTGGAACCAGGGTTCTCTGCCAGCGACCTTGACGGCGGTGAGGGAAGTCAGTAGGACTTGGTATGGTCCTCTCCACTTGGCTCGCAAGGGGTCACTGTTCCACCACTTGATGTAGACCCAGTCTCCTGGTTGGAAAGGATGAGCAGGGGTGTCCAGTCCTATGGGTCTGGATAACTCAATGACCCTCTGGAGCTTCTGCAAAGTAGAGCCTAAAGCAATCAAATATTTTTGTAAATCGGCTCTCCCTTTTACGTGTACATCCCCTGGTACGTGTGGTGCCTGATATGGTCTTCCATACAGTATTTCATATGGACTTATGTTATCCCTCCGCCTTGGTTGAATACGAATCCTCAGCAGAGCTAGTGGCAAAGCTTGAACCCACGACATAGATGTTTCCTGACAAATTTTGCTAATTTGCATTTTCAGCGTACCATTCATTCGTTCAACTTTGCCACTAGCCTGAGGTCTATAGGGGGTATGTAGGTCCCAGACAATTCCTAGGATGCGGCATACTTCTTTTACTATTGTTGCAATAAAATGTGTTCCTCTATCTGATGACATTCCCAGAGGAACCCCAAACCTTGGAATTATATGGTTAAGTAGGGCTTTTACCACCTCCCTTGCTGTGTTAGTGCGACAGGGGTATGCTTCAGGCCATCCACTGAAAGTGTCAACCAATACAAGTATGTATTTATATCCCCCCCATGGTGGTAACAGTAAAATCTATTTGCCAGTAATCTCCGGGTTGGTCTCCAGCCTTTGTTACCCCTAGTACCACTCTCTTTGTTGTGTCTGGGTTGTTTCGCTTGCAGATTTCACACTTACCTACTATGGACTGTACAGCTTCAGTCATACCTGTTCCTATTACTGTTTTCTTTAGATGTTTTAGAAGGTTTTCCGCTCCCCAGTGGGTAGCCTCGTGTTCCTGTTGAGCTATTTCCCTAAGGAGCGGTGGTGGAACTATAACCTGTCCTGTGGGTGTGACAGCCCACCCCCCTTCCTTGATTTCAGCTTTCAGTGATTTAATTAGTTGATTGTCTTTTTCATCATATTTAGGGGTGTATTTCGTTAAGTCAATTTCTTTTTGTGGTACTATCGCTAGGATGCCTTTTTCTGCAGCCCCTTTTGCTGCCCGATCAGCAAAATGATTTCCCAACTCGGGAGTTGTTTTCCCCTTTTGGTGGGCTCTACAGTGCATAATTGCTACCTCTTCCGGTTTCCAGATACTATGCAGGAGTGCATGGATTTGGTCTGCATGCTTGACTCCACTGCCTTGGGCTGTCAGTAGTCCTCTTTCTTTCCAGATGGCTCCGTGGGCATGTACAACACTAAATGCATATTTTGAGTCAGTCCAGATATTTACCTTCTTTCCTTCGCTCAGTTCCAAGGCTCTTGTCAGCGCGATTAGCTCTGCCTTTTGGGATGACACATCTGCTGGTAAGGCCTTTGCCTCGATCACTTCATCTCTGGTCGTCACTGCATACCCTGTGAAGCGCTTACCATCTCGCATGAAGCTGCTTCCGTCCGTATACAGTTCCCAGTCTGCATCCTCCAGAGGCATATCTTTCAGGTCTGGTCTGCTGGAGTAAGTCTCTTCTATGGTCTGTAAACAGTCATGCTCGGGGACACTGTTGGTTAGTGTTGAGGACAGAAACATAGCTGGATTTACAATAGATGTTGTTTTCAAAGTAACATCGTCCTGCTCCAGCAACACAACCTGATACTTAAGCATTCTGCTGGGGGACAGCCAGTGGCCTCCCTTTTGTTCAAGCACGGCTTGAACTGCATGGGGTACATACACGGTGATGTGCTGCCCAAGGGTGAGCTTCCGGGCTTCTTCAATCAGGATAACAGTTGCTGCCACAGCTCGCAGGCACCCTGGCCACCCTTGGCTAACACTGTCCAGCTGTTTAGAAAAATAAGCCACAGCTCTTCTTTGGCTTCCCAGAGTCTGCGACAGCACTCCCAGAGCAACATTCAATTGCTCATGCGTGAACAGTTCAAAGGGTTTAGTTAGATCTGGTAATCCTAGTGCTGGAGCTGACATCAAGGACTGTTTCAGTTGTTTAAACACATCTCTGGTCTCATCTGTCCATGTTATAACTCCCTCTTTGGCCGTTTTCAGGGCCTCATACAGAGGTTTGACTAGCAACCCATAGTTAGCTATCCACAGCCGGCACCATCCTACCATTCCCAGGAAGGCCTGCATCTCTCGTACAGTGTGGGGCTCTGGGAGACGGCAGATGGCCTCTTTTCGGTCTGTGCTGAGTCGCCGATGCCCACGATAGATTTCAAGCCCCAGGTAGATGACTATTTCTTTGGCTATTTGTGCCTTCTCTCTTGAGACCCGATACCCACTTAGCCCCAAAAAGTTCAAGAGACTTACAGTGAGCTCGATGCACTGGTCCCGGGTCCTGGTTGCAATTAAGATGTCATCTACATACTGCAGGACAACTCCTTCTTGCTGCTGTCTTCTCCAGTCCTCCAGTTCTTTTGCCAACTGGCTCCCGAAGATTGTCGGGCTGTTCTTAAAGCCTTGGGGGAGAACTCTCCAGGTTAGTTGTGTTTTCCTCCCTGTCTCAGGATTTTCCCACTCAAAGGCAAAAATTTCTTGGCTGTCTTTATGCACAGGAATGCAGAAAAAGGCATCTTTAAGATCGAGTACTGTGAACCATCCTAAATCCTCTGTCAATGTGGTTAGGAGTGTATAGGGGTTAGCTACCACTGGGTAGATGTCCTCAGTTATTTTATTGATGGCCCTAAGATCTTGGACTAGCCGATAGCTTTTGCCATCAGCCTTTTTCACTGGTAGGATGGGGGTATTGAATCTGGATTCACACTCTACCAGTAAACCAAATTTAAGAAACTTTTCAATTATAGGCGCTAAGCCTTTTCGGCTTTCTAATTTCAAATGATATTGTTTTTGCCTTACCGGGACTGCTCCTGGCCTGAGTGTGATGCTTACTGGTTCAGCTTGCTTTGACCTCCCGGGGTATTCGCTGGCCCAGACTAAAGGTATGACAGCATTTTCAACTTCTTCAGGGATCTCTCCATGATTTTCCTGTATAAAGAAAGCAGCTGCCTCGATATATTTAGTGTCTGGAATTATAACTTTTATGTCTCCCCCCTTGCTGAATTTAATTTCAGCTTCTAATTTTTCCAGTAAGTCTCTTCCCAACAGAGGCCTAGGAGAATTTGGCATGTAAAGAAATTGATGAGTTACCCAGTGTTTACCCAATTTGAATTTCAAAGGTTTAAAAAATGGCCTTGTCTCACCCCTGTAGCACCTACCACAGTTATGGCTTTATTACTGAGTTTTCCTTCCACCGTATTTAACACAGAGTATGCCGCACCTGTATCAACCAGAAATTCAATATCCTCCCCCCCCCCAGCTTAGCTTTAACCAGAGGTTCTGCTGGGGAAGAAACCTCCGGTTCCCTTCACACACCCTGACTCACAGTCAGCTGAGGGGTTGGTGGTGGGGGGGGGAGAGGGTTTTCAATTCTCTTCAGGTCCGGGCAATCTTTTCTCCAATGTCCTTTCTTTTTACAATAAGAGCACCTGTCATCTGTTATGTCCTTCTGACGATTGGACCTATGATACCTGGGGCTACGCCTGGGATGATAACCACCTTCTGGTTCCATCCCCCCTGTTCTCTTCTTCTGCTCCCTGTTACAATACACCGTCCAAGCTATCTCTAATAGATCACCAATATCCTTCTTATCACCACCTGCTTTTTGCAGTTTCCTTCTTATGTCATCTGTGGACTGTCCTATAAATAAATACACCTGATTTTTCTTTCCCAGATCTGACTCTATGTCCATGTCGGTATATTTCTTAATGACATCCTTTAACCGGTTTAAAAAGTCTGTGGGTGTCTCATTAGTATTTTGCTTAACCTCGTACATTTTGGACCAGTTTATCGCCTTCGGAACCCCGTGCCGAAATCCATAAATTACCCAGTCCTGATACCGTTTCAGTGCTTCCAAATTTGCTGGCACATTAGGATCCCAGTGGGGATCATCAGGGGGAAAAATGTCTTTTATGTCTTCCCCTGGAAACTGCCCAGAAGTTTTTAACATTTCAATTGCATTTCGAGCAGCTCTTTTTACCATCTCCTTCTCTGTCTGGTCTAGTAACGTGTCCATTATAGCTTCCAGATCATCCCAGTCAGGGTTCTGAGTTTTGACTGCTCTTTGCACATAGCTTGCCATCTTTTCAGGGTTATCTCTATACGTCCCTACACAATTCTTCCATTGCTGTAACTCAAG
>NW_020929078.1:0-332 GCF_003984885.1 Neopelma chrysocephalum | reverse complement strand
TGTCGCGACGGGGAACTCTGAACACTTAATGTAAGGATCCAAAAACTCCGTTTATTGAAGATTGAAAGCAACTTAATATACACTGTATAATAGGCTCATACATATTACAGAGATTAGGCTCCTAATTGGTACTTTACTAATAGGTGATATCATCTCAACTGCCTTGCCTTGTTTACACAGGTGGCTAATCAGTTGCCTTTGTTTTGGTAATGCAACCTCTTGTTTATCACCCAGCTTTAGCACATCAAAGACACTGTTGCTTTCTCATGGCCCTGCGTCTCAGAGTTTCACATGAGCTAAGGCAAGAAGTTCACACGAGCTAATTCCCTACA
>NW_020929077.1:0-2479 GCF_003984885.1 Neopelma chrysocephalum | reverse complement strand
TTTCACATGAGCTAAGGCAAGAAGTTCACACGAGCTAATTCCCTACATTTCCCCGTTGTTGTTTTTTTTTTTTTTATTTTTTTATTTGGCACCACAAAAATCTTATTAGTAAAAACCATCGTAAACCTTTCTTAACAAGACTTAAAACCCATTGTGACATTGAACCAAAAATAGACTGTAACCTGCTTTGTGTGATCTGGTCACCAAAAGGTGTTTGTGAATTTGTGTTTATATATATACACTTATTCATATTCACCCACACATGTATACACTTCCATTCACTCACATCCACACGGTGGCCACCAGCACTCAAACACATTTCATACAAGCATACTTCTGTGTTCCATGTCACTGCGTTCCACAAACTTAAGAAATTATAATAATTCTCCAGTACCTTATAATGCTAGAGTTTCTTAACTACACAGATAAAACTAATCAGATAGACAAGCTTTCTTCCACCAATGCCTAGTGAGCAATCCAAAGGTCACACAACACACCATGCTTAAATTCTTACTCTCTATAATTATGTGCTTTAAAAATACTAAAAATTTTTGTTTAATAAACTGTGTTCTAGTAATATTAAAACAACTGTTAGCTACAACAGCTTCTGGTGGTGTCATAGTCACTTGCAGGAATAACATCAACCTTGTTTCGAAGAACTAGTTTCTTTTCAAGGCTTCATCCATCATGCAGATAACTAGAAAACACCTGTGTGTAAAAACTTAGGGCTGGCAATGGCAGAGGAGTTGCAGAGAGCCCCGTCAGTTTAACTTCGGGTTTGCCACAGATGTCCGCAAAAGTTTTTTGGCAGCTGTACTTGATTTTTTAAGTCTCTCTGTCTGCTCTCGTAGTTCGATGTCGTTCTCGGTGACGCGGGGAGCAGGCAGCGGCAGCAGCGCGATGGTGCGGGCCCGCTTGCGGCTTTTCTCCCCTCCTCCCGTTCCTACCGAAGCTGTCCCTCGCCGGGCTTGGTGGAGGTGGGGTCGCGGCAGCGGGAATTGCTTTCGCGAACGGGCAGGTGGCGGCGGGCACGGCCGGGCAGGCAAGGCACGGCGGCGCCGGCAGCGCACAGAGGCAGTGCATGGCGGCGGGGGGGGGCCGTGGCAGCGGCAGGCGGAAGCGGCGCGGCTCCTGGCCGAGGCAGCTCAGAGCGACTCCCGGCTCGGCGGCGCCGGCACAGGAGAGGTGGGAGGACCGGCTCCATGCAGCAGTACATCGGGGCCGGATACGGCTTCAGGCAGCAACAGGGCAGCAGCTTTAGAAGCAGTGACGAAAAAAAACGGCAGCGGGGGCAGCGGAATGCTCGCCGCGGGGGGAGGCACAGCTGGCAGTGGCCTCTCTGGCGTCCTGCATAGAGCTAAAACTGTTTAGGGCTAAAGACAAACTGCCGCTGGGGCCGCCGGCCGACGATCGGGCAGAAGCCTGCCCTTTGAAATTTGTCGGTAGCACGATTATTGAGATAATGAATAAAAGTTGAAAAACTGACTCGCTTTCTTTGCTTTCAGTTTCGCTGCTCGCTAATGCAGCACTTTGATCTCTTCCCCTAGGTCCCTTATAGCATCCCGTATGGACACTTTAAAGGTAGCTTGAGCAGTAGGGATTAATAACCCTTTAAGGGCTTTTTTGTCATAATAAGAATCTCTCTCAGAGAGAATTAAACAGAGGAGCGTTTGCACGCCTCTTCTTCTTATGAAAGAACGGACCCCATGCCCCCCTTCAGCCGCTCACCTGACCAGGGTGAGATTCCACTTGTATTGTGGTTCTGCACACAGCTTTAAATTCTTAACGCCGGGGGCAATGTCTCGTCTATCGTCTGTTTCTCTCGGCTCTTTCTGTTCGCCCTACGTCCCTCAGAACGGCGAAATCGGAGTCTCTGTTTGTCCAGACACCTGTTAGTTCCTTTTTAAAGTCTATACCTTAAACTCCTCGCTTTTCTGAAAAGCATTGGAGTACTGATAGTGCCGCCTGTCCCTTCATTACCTAAACAACGTATTACCACGCTGTGTGCAGCCCTTTCCACGAGACTTTGCGGCTTTGTCGGCGGGCTCCTTCTTCAGGAGTTTTCCCGGGTGCTGGGTCCAACTATTTCGTTGCCGGAAGCGTGGAACTTAACCCCTTCGCCGTCCAAAATCCCCGAACGAGAGGCTTTTGGCGGCGGCAGGTTTGAGCTCTTTTCGCAACGTGGGACGCGGAACTAAACTCTTTCGCCGTCCAAAATCCCCGAAAAAGAGGCTTTCGGTGGCGGCAGGTTTGAGCTCTTTTTCGTCCAACCCTTTCTCCTTCTTGTGCTGCACGGCAAGACTGACCGAAACTACGTCCGACCGCGGCCACGAGAACCCGACTTGGTTCTCCGGAATCCGACTTGATTCCAGCCCAGAAGTCCGACTTGACTTCTAGGGACCCCACTTGATCCCTGTACTCGGGCGCCATTTTGTCGCGACGGGGAACTCTGAACACTTAATGTAAGGATCCAAAAACT
>NW_020929076.1:0-511 GCF_003984885.1 Neopelma chrysocephalum | reverse complement strand
TGTCGGGGGTTGACAGAGAACCTGTCAGCAGCCTGGCACTTATCGACGAAGCAGTCGATGTTGACCAGATCAAAATGTACCCCTGAGATGGACTGAAAGAGAGGACTGAGGCCCTGATCCTGACAATATACTGATGCATCCTGAAGAAGCTGTCCCGTGAGAACAGGAACATTGTCTCATGAGAACAGAGACCTGTTTTGAACAAGAGTGGTTGGGAAAAACATCAGCATGAGAGAAAAATAAGAGCAGGTGCTCGGGACTGTTGTGGGAACCTCACAGGGCTGTTTTGAGAAAGAGCAAAGTTGTTGTGAGAAAGTAGAGTTTAGAAAATGCACCTATTAGCTGTAAGAATTCTGGTGTGAGAGTTTGAACTGTCCTATCTGTGTAGATTACGTGTGTTCAAAAACTGTACTTAAAGGGACTGCTAAGCAGCCCCGGTGTGCTGTCTTTTTCCTGGAAATAAACTTTGTTGGAACCTTTTTTATGTCGCACGGCCGTTCCTACCGCGACA
>NW_020929075.1:4784-6056 GCF_003984885.1 Neopelma chrysocephalum | reverse complement strand
CTTTGTTGGAACCTTTTTTATGTCGCACGGCCGTTCCTACCGCGACATATGGTGACGCCGACGTGATTACAGCGTTGAAGAAAACTCCGAGAGAGTTGCCGTGATTTCCCTCCTGGGAGAGGGGGAAGGAGCAGAAGATTTTTCTCTCCAAGAGAGAGAAGGGACCTGTGGGGCGAGGCACAGGGGGAACGGAGCCCGGTGAAGCTTGAGAGCGGGGTTGGGTCCCGCGGAAAACGATCCGGATCGAAAACTTCTTGACCCTTATTAGGTAAGCTAACGGGGGTGCCACCGGGAACAATAATTTAACAATGGGACAGCATATAACGAAGGAGGAAAGTGTAGTTCTATCTACGTGGAAATCCCTCCTTAACCAAAAGAATGTCAAGGTTACTGACTTTGCTTTGCGGCGCGTGTTGCTGTGGTGCAGAAAGCAAGGCTTTGAGGCCACGTCTAGTACCGCGTTTAGTATATCTGCATGGCAAAAGGTCGGTGATAAGCTATGGGATGAACTATCTAAGGGATCGAAAGAGGCAAGCGATCTCGCAGTTACCTGGCGTTTGTTGTTTGATACTCTAAAAGAGTGGCAGCAAGAGCAGAAATCAGGAGAAGCTGAGGCTGGGTCGGATGCAGTGCAAAATGCTTCGGGCCCGAAAGAGGGGGGCTCAACTGATACTGTAAAAGAACAGTTAAAATCCTTGAAAAGTTCAGATAAAGACTCAGCTGGCAGTGGTCCAAGCCATTCGCAGGCTTCGGCAGAAGCCTCAGTTAACAACGAAACTGGCACTGGGCTAAGTCGTAAATATTCTACACCTAATGAGCAACTAGCTGTCAGCAAACATGAATCTAAGTCGAGCTGCAAATATCTTACGCCTAACGAACAATTAAAAATGCCTCAGCATTGGAAAACCCCTACAGATATCGCTCCGTCTCTCTATAAAACTCCTGCGCAACAACTGGCAGAGTTTGATGCTCAGGACGAATGCCGGGAGCCCTCTGTTTCTCATGTTGTTCGGGATAAGCCCCTTCATACTGCATTGTCCAGCAGTGATGAGGATGAGGAGGCTGTGGTTAGTCATCCTGCCACTGATAACACGGAGAGAGCTGTTTGCCAGTTCCCTGTCACTGATAGACAGAAAAGAGCTATTTCTCAGCCCCTTCGGAGAGCGGCAGAGCCGTGGACTCTACGCCCTGTTACTGTTACTGTGTTGCCTAGACATCCAGGCAAATTTTGGAATCAGGTAAAACAAAGGGCCACAGAAATAGGGGACTGGA
>NW_020929075.1:2669-4684 GCF_003984885.1 Neopelma chrysocephalum | reverse complement strand
TGAGGCTTTCCCAGTTTTCAAGGCGGTGCCAGGCTCGGGAAGACAGGATGAGCACATTCCGTTTGCGTGGAAAGTGGTACAAGATTTGCAGATGTGTGCCTCTAAATACGGGATAAATTCCGCAGAGGTAACGAGACTGATAAGGGTGATAAATACAGACCTATTAGCACCCTATGATATTTCACATCTTGCACAAATTCTGTTTCAACCGATTCAGTATCAAATATTTCTCGCGAATTGGAGAAAGCTCGCTGAGAGAGCTGCACTAGATAACATGCAGCCGCCCCAAGGAGATCTGAGGCGAGGGGCTGGCATTGATGCATTGATGGGAATAGGTCCAGTTTTTTCAAACCCTCAAATTCAATCTCAGTGGCCCCCTGCATTGCTAGAGCAATGCCAATGTATGGGAATGTCAGCACTCATACAAACAATGGAGCTGGCAGCTCCAAAACCTAAGTACACCACCGTGAAACAGGGGGTTAAGGAACCGTTCCTGCAATTTGTAGAACGCATAGCCACCTCACTGGAAAAGCAAGTAGATGATGAAGATCTCAGACAAAGGCTCTGCCTGGAGTTAGCCAAGGATAATGCTAATGAAGATTACCAAAGAATAATCGAGGCAGTGCCTGGGAATCCATCCATCCCTGAAATGGTGGCAGCATGCTCTAAGGTGGGATCGGTGGCTCATAAAATGACTGCATTAGCTGCTGTCCTTCGACCTAATCCCAAATGCCATGGGTGTGGAAAGCAAGGACATTTTAAGGCTGAATGCCCAGTCAAGCAAAAGGGGAACAAGCAGGAAAATAAAACAACAGAGGCAGAAGTTACTTGTAACCAATTTGGAAAACCAGGGCATTTTTCTAAGCACAGGAGATATGCAACAGATTAAGTTTAATGTCGTGGAAGCCTGAAGAAGACGACCCCTACCGCGGGGGGAGGAAAAGAGGGGGCAGAAAGTTGCCTTCTCATGTTTTTGTTGGTTCTTGTGTTAACTCTAGTGTCTGTCAAATGTGTTTTTGTGAGCTCACAATATTATTGTTACTGTGTGTGTATGTGAAGAAACAAAGTTCTTTGCCAGGAGAAGAGGGAAAAAGAAAACTTAAAAGCCTTCCCTTGCCAGGGAGAGAGGCAGAGTATATTTCGCCTGATAACGATGGTCTGTTGCTTTGCAACTAAGCAGTAGTGAAGCTGTCCCACTTTGTAAAATTGCAACTTTGTAACCTTCTGATTGGAGAGAGAAATTGTTTTTACAATTTCCTAACATAGTCTTACTAACTCTTTTCTGAAGTTGTTCATTAAAATAACCAAAATTATGTTAAAATACATATATAAATGTAACGGAGAAATAGAGTTTTTAAAGTAACGACTGAAAACTGCCTGTGATAAGAAAATTCCAAGGATGTGGGGGGAGTGATTTTTCCGACAGAGCTGCTAATCACAGCTGCTCTACCTTCCCTCTTCCCCCCTCTGCTCAAACAGCTCTGTAAACATTTTTTCGTAACTTCTGTGTTTTACAGGTAGGTTTTTTGAAATTGTTAAGGAAACTTTAAGGTAGACTTACTTGGTGGAACACCTAACTCAAAAATATCTTATTTGACAGAGGCAGTTTTTGCCAGAGAAAAAAGGAAAAATAAATAAATTGTTTCTAACTGGAAGTTTCCACCTTTGTGATAATAGACATAAAATCTAAAAATATAATACAAGAAATTGCTTAACAACAGACAGCATTTCAAGTTTAAAGTGCATCTGTCCTAAGCAGCAGAGGTGTGTCTCTGTTATTAGGTAACAAGTTTAAATCAAAACTGTTGCTGCTTTGCCAGGTGTGCGTCCTAGATCCCCTGATATACTCTTATGAGCAAAACCCTAGTTTAAAGCAACCTGAGTGAATTTTACTGTGACTTTGTGTAAATTGCTAAAGTTGAAAGCTACTTTACGAGTGTTAACTTCTTAAATACATTGATGTAAGTTGAACTGTTACACTTATTGTGTTTAAATAAGATGTTTAAAGTTTTCAC
>NW_020929075.1:0-2569 GCF_003984885.1 Neopelma chrysocephalum | reverse complement strand
AAAAAAAAAAAAAAAAAAAAAAAAAAAAAAAAAAAAAAAAAAAAAAAAAAAAAAAAAAAAAAAAAAAAGACGCGACTGTTTTCCAGTTTCATTTTTTACATTCAGAGAGACAAGAATCTGCTCTATGAATTTGTGAATCTTGCTCAAATCCCAAGCCATGTGTGGCTTGATAGTAGAAAAGTAAAAGATGCAAAACTATATTTAATCCAATTATGCAACTAAAATCCTTATCAAAATTAGTAATCCCATCCTCTGAAAGATTTCCATATGCTGGGATTTTGAACAGCCAATTGTTTCTTCCTAATGAAAGCTGTTACTTGCTTTTATCGAAGTTACAGTGATTCAGTGTGTTTTACTTTACGATAGGAGAGAATTGTTCCGCAGTACAACATGATAAAATGCTGCTCAAAAATGATAAAAACAAGTAAAAGAAAATACAGAAGTTAGAGACCTAAAAAGATGAGTTAAAACTAAATGTGATTATTCTAATCAATGTTATTTGAGAAGCAGGATTGAAGGATGCTCCAGGAAAAATTCAAAGAACCAAGCCATGGAACCTCTCTCCAACAGAGAGAATTACACTGCAAAGAATCATCACTAGGCCTTCAGCTTCAAAGAAAAACTGTAAAATTACCCATGATACCCACTTAAAACTGACTGAACTATTAATAACAAATTTGTGAGTTTTTTATTGAAGGTGAAGAACAACTAAAAGAAGCAGATGAACAAGGGCTGAGAGTTAACTACTTCCCAGACATCAGAGACAACTTGGACTGACTTCTCACAGAAGACACTGAATTTCAAGCTGTATTAGCAGACTGTAATAGTGACTTATCTATTCATTTTTCTAGGTACTGGCTATAAACAAAAACCATGTGTTGCTGCCAATCGCACATTACTCACGTAGCTCAGACATTGGTTTAACTTCTCCACGATTTGGGAAGTTTTGAAAAAACTATAAGGATGAGTAATGTTGTAATTTGCTAACTTTCCACAGCTAAAACAATTCTTGCAGGTTGAAGTGCATGTCACACTGCAGACATCCAGCATAAATCTCTAAAGGTTACATTATACTCGGTGTGAGGGGGTATGAACCTCTTTAACAGAATTATTTGCAATGTACTGCATGAATTCTAATAACTGTTTTGTTTTCTTTTAGTGACTACTGCTGTGAAGCTTCTTTTATTATACCTAATGTAAACATTCAGAAATTCCTTTTCAGTGTTAACACTGTTGAGTGGATGATCCCATGAAAACGTATTGTACAAACTAATTGATCCATATTTGATACAATATTCCTTCAGTTCAATCAAGATGCGAATTCAAGAAGTGAAGTACCATTTGTATTACTTTACAGCTCTTACAGCATGTTACTAAAAGATGAACGAAAATATAGAATTAGATGATGTGCTACTAGAATGACATAACCCTGAATTTTACACATGAATAGAAGGTTTATGCTTAAATTACTGATGTTTAAAAGCTCCTGAGATTTTTATTATTCAAACAGTTCTTTAACTCGTTGCAGTTAAATTCAAAGGTTTAAATTGTTGATTTTTTTTCCTTTTGCCCTCCTATATGTCTACTTACTAAAAGAATAATTAAGAGTAATTCAGAAAATTTTGTCTTAATCCAGGTTACTGCAGTCCGGTGTCTTCCTGCAGCAAACTCATTGGGAAATTTGATTCAGCCAAATGATAAGATTTTTTTTTTGCATAACTAGATTAGCTGTATGGCCTGAGTATCGGAACTACGTTGTCTCCACAGTGAACTGACTTACACACCTGTGCAAATAAGCCCACAGGACAAGTGGAACTAAAAATAAGATCAAGTAGTGTATGTAATGCATGATGTGTGATTTCTCTTGATGTTCCTTAATCATCTCCTTCCTACCTCACTCATAAAACACATTGTTGTCAAGAACACATTTTACACATCAAACGAACATTTTAAAATATAAAAAGGGGGGAAAGAGACTATGAAGGCACATAAACAGATGCTAAATCAGAATAGATCTCATTTAAATTTTTTAGGCCGTTGTTAGACGTGACTATCAAAAATGACAAACTGAGAAGTACACAGCCAATAACTACTTAAAATGTAAACTGTGTCAATTAAAATGTTATGCGTGAGTGAAGAGTGACTGAGGTGGCCACCAATGAATGATTGAAGAGAGATTGTATGAGAGAAAGAGACTGTGTAGGTATACATATGTTACAATATATGTGTTGTGCGAACTTAACAATGCTTTTGTATTGGAGTGTTGAGACTTTGGGGGAATTTATTACATGGATCTCTTGAACTATAGTGAACCCTTGTTTTGAATGGTGGACGAGCTCTTTGGATTGTTTCTTGGTGCAATGTTGTTGTCTATCCTTATTGTAGAATGCTGTGTTTTCTTTTTAGCTTTGGATCAGGGGTTGCCAATGCTGCTGCCTTGTTTGATTGGCCTGTTGCAAAGGGCCCTGCAACAGACTATCAAAGCCATCTTTGCGGCATAAAATAAAAAAAAGAGGGGGAATTGTCGGGGGTTGACAGAGAACCTGTCAGCAGCCTGGCACTTATCGAC
>NW_020929074.1:0-304 GCF_003984885.1 Neopelma chrysocephalum | reverse complement strand
CTGTCCCTAATCCCACCTCTGCTCCCACTGCCATCCACACCACTGTCACCTCCATCCCTAATCCCACCTCTGCTCCCACTGCCACCCATCACACCCTCACCCCTGTCCCTAATCCCACCTCTGCTCCCACTCCCACCCACAGCACTGTCATCCCCAGCACCCACAGTGCTGCCAGCACCCCTGTCCCTAATCCCACCTCTGCAGCCACTGCCACCCACACCACCATCACCCTGAGCACCCTCAGTGCTCCCAGCACTCCTGTCCCTAATCCCACCTCTGCTCCCACTGCCATCCACACCACTGT
>NW_020929073.1:0-7900 GCF_003984885.1 Neopelma chrysocephalum | reverse complement strand
CCTACCTGGAGTGGCCTCTTGAAGAAGAGCACCAGCAAATGTTTTGGGCAAACCTGAAGAGAGCCTTGAAGTCATAGAAGAAGTCAGCAGCTCCCATTTCAATGTATTTCCGTGAAAGGCTCTATGTCAGTGTTTCTTCTTGCTAAGAATTTTTTCTTTCTTATTTTTCTCTCTAAATATGGCTGGCTTTGTTGTGTATAGAAATAATTGTCATGTTACTCACTGAAAAAGGCCCACTTTTTGCTTTCCAGTAATCTGATGCTCTGGTGTTTCAAAATCTCTGCCAATAACTATAATATTTGGAAGCTATATTGGACTATATATACTTTTCTAAATACATTTAGCTGAGTGTAGGGTATTTCTGTACTTTTTTCTGCTCTTACCACTATCCCCAACTCGTCTCTAACAATGCCACTGCAATTTAGAATTTAAATTAAAAGCCAAGGACTTCAATCAATACTCTCCTGTGTCCATCTCTTCCTGTGAATGCTTGTTTGTCCCTTTGCAGTCACCACCATTTTCCCTTTTACCTACCCCCAGAGATAACTGAACCTTCTATTTGTGGAGTATGAGACTGTGTTTCTGATGTGTGGGCTAGATGGTGTTGCAGACTGTCTCATTTCTTGTTTTGCTCTTCTACTTTGCAGAGCACATTTATGTAATCACTAGGCCATGAACCCCTTACTGCTCTACTTAACTTCCTTTCTAGAGGTTGAAGAAAATCACACTGACAAGAGGTATTTCCTCTCTCTACTTCAGTATGAGACATCTCCTAGATCTACTGTATTGCTCTTCACCAATTACAGAGGGAGTCTAGACAAGCAGGTAGATACAGATGTTCGTATTAAGATAGCTGGTCACACTCTGGGTGCCTGGATTTCTTGTGTTTTAGACATTCTTGTGGGAACCTGAAATTGTCTCTGAGGGGATTAAGTTAGGTGTTGTTTCTCTACCTTGGCACTTCCATGTTCCCCTTTGCTTGTATTGCTGGAGTTTAAGTACAGGAGAGTCTAGATGAATTTTGGTTAAACTTTAGATATGCAATTATTTTGTGGTGATAAACCAAAGCATTGGCAGATGGGCTGAGTGAGTATTTGAAAAACAGCAAAATTTCCTTATACAGAGATGTTTGTTAGTATACTTGTTCATATGCATATATATGTGTATGTGCTTATACATGTGTATATGTTCACACTCCTGTGTGTATCTGTACACATATCTACACATGAGATGGTAGTTTCTGTGGGTGTAGCCTGCAAACACCACTTTCAGTTCTACTTTCCTGTTATAATATTATCTCTAGGGCTAGTCTAAAGTCTGCTACAAGGGGATTTTTTGCTCACTGTCTTGGAGAAAAATAGCTCAGTAGCTAATCAAGGCTGAACTCCAGGTGGGTGATGAGTGAATCATCTGAGAGCAAACAATGAGCATTGATAAAACAGATTAGGAGACTGTGTGCCTAGAGGTAAGAAGGGAAATAAGTCTTGCTGGTCATTACAAAGAGAGAGTCAGAGAGATGTAGGAGAAGCCTTAGTTTTCATATGGTACACTCTTACTATGGACCCAGACTTTTTTGGTTTGGCACGTTTTAAAAGGAGCGATAGTGTTCCTGCTTTTACACCAATCAGATCACCTAGGTGGGAATTCCCCTGCTCACATTATCAAGGTTTAAAGGTGAAGTGGAAATGAAACAGCAGCATAAGAGGAAGCTGGGTAAAGAATGATGAACAAGAGAGAGATGAAACACAACATGGGTTAACTGGCATGCAGGCACCAGAGCTGGAGCTGGCATCTCTGGGGATCTTTTCAGCACAGAGGTGAGTTTTCAGGTAGGTGAAGGCTGGAGATGTAGGGAAAGACAGTTGAGCTGCAATGCCAGAGCAAGAAGCAAGGAGAGAGCACTGGGAAGAGGCTATCTAATCTCTGCTACCGAGTCCTGCTCTGCATGGGGGTTTGACGGTGCTCAGGGCTGCTGAGAACGAGTGTGGGGTCGGGAGGGATTTCTGTCACCAGCAGAAGTGGAGTAGGAAGGTGCAATCACAGGCAGCTGGCAGGTATGCATGGCAGGCAGGCAACAAAGACTTGCCAGGAGAGCTGGGACATGCTGATGGGAACAGTGTCCTTTGGGAAAGGGGAGGGAGGAAAGCAGCAAATGAAAAAGACAAATTGGGTCAGACTGCCTCATTTCTGCTCAGTTTCCTTGTGGGAGGGTGCCTTGTTTGTACTTTGTCCTGTTTGTATGTTGTCCCACTTGTATATTGATACCAGCTGCCCAGGGAAGGCTGGGTGTGAAGGTGGGCTGCCTTGGTTTCAGGAATTCAACCAGGAAAGAGCTCATCGAACAATGGCCTCAGGACTTCAGCTACCTTCTCACCTAACTCGGACCTGTTACACACTCTCTGTGTAGGAAACAAGAAGAGGCATTCCCATGTATGTGTGTGGATGTGTGTATGCACATACATACTGTTAGGGCAGTGCTAGTGGGTGATAACTAGGGCATATGTAACCCACACACAACCATGTGGAGAGCAGGAACTTTCCCCAGTCTGCTTGTAGTTTGACTCCTTCATCAACCAGTGACTATCCCACTGCAGAGTCCATAGCACTGCTCAAATTTACCAGCCCACATTTACCTGGATAGTGCTCCCCAAGCTAGAATCAATTTGTGCATTATTGGCACTTACATTAACCTTTTGCATTTGTTAGCATTTATAGAACCTCATTCTGTTGTCAGTCATGGTTTTGTTTAAGAATATGCACATATTTCCTCAAATACATCTACTGACATGACCCAGAGAAGACAGTCCTGAGCACGTCTAATGGCTTGGGCCCTTTGTCCATAACCCAGAAATATTTTAAATGTCTGGTTTGTCACAGCATCTTATGGTATAATGGCATCTGTGCAAGTTTCTGTATTTTTATTTGCATTTTAATTTCTCTGTGGCTTTTTAGTTACCAGCACAAGGGGAAAAAGTGATTCCTTGATAGGGTAATGATATAGGACTGTCTGTATGTCTGAGTGGGTGTGGAGATGCCTGAATTGATCCTGTAAGTCAGGGTCTTAAGCAGAATCATTAGAGATGAATGGGAAGGGAAAGAGACTGGTTGAAAATTGAATGAGGGTGGGAATGGGATTTCTCTAAGTGTCTGCTCAGATTACATATGAGCAAAAAACTGGAAAAGAAGCTCACAGAACTGACAATAAAGAAAAGCATCCTGAACCACTAAATGGAGTTTAGTCCTGCAGTCCCTGGATGGTTTCAGGTTGGTGAGGTGGAGAGCCATTAGGCTCAGCTGGTATTTTCTGTGGAGTACCTTCCCAGTTTCCTTCTGTGCTGCAATTTACCACCTATAAATAACCTATCTATAGATAGCTTTTGATTGATCAGGTCACCTGTTTGTTTCTTTTTCTAACAGTAAGCATTTTGATGGTAACATTAAATTTACCACTTAAATTTGTTACTAATGAAACTCATGTTACCTGTAGCTTTGCTCCTCCAGCCTACAGCACTGTGTTATCCAGTTAGACTTGTGAGACTGAAAAAAGCCCTCTAAAAGAGCCTCAGATGGACAGCAGATGAGTCTAGCTACAGATTACAATTCTTTGTGTGGGATTCACATGGAAAATTATCTAGATATCTAAACTATGTTACTCCATTTTAAGTCAATGGGGCCAATTCTCTTAGACTCAATACATCTTAATCTGAGTGTCTAAGACACGTGATAAGAATTGCCCCTAAAAGACATTATTTCTCTCTGTTGACTTTGGAGGACATGGTGGATGACTAGCTCAGCTGTGGGCATCTAAAGACAGGGAAGACAACTGTGTCCTTCAAGATTCAAAGCTCTATATCAGAGAGAGACAGATAAAAGGCAAATAACACAAGAAGTCAAAATGTTTACAGTCCTCCAGGTGGGAAGAGATGGAATGATTGAAAAAATTATCCACAACTTTTCCTCCCCTCTCCATGTGCTCAAACCATCTCAGTCAACTCTGCCACTTTTGAATAATCTTAAGCAACTATGGCTAAAAATAATGCAACTGGAAGGGCAGGACTTATCTATATGAACTTGTATGTGTGGGTCAGCTACTGTAAAACAAATCAGAATATTAATTTAAAGTACAGGAGATCTTCTGCACAGAGTCTCAGTGGGATGACTAATGGAGAAAGTAGTTCTCAGTGAGCCAGTCTAACCTGATTAACCTGATACATAGTTCACGATTTTGTGAACCTGTTCATTGGCCTCCTTGGGGTTGGTTCATTCTTTTCAACCTTGGTAAGATACCTACTGAGGTAGGGGGGGTTGTGACACACGAGACAAAGTTATATTTTAAAAATGTTCTTTGATCCTTGTCAAAAAAGGTTATAATTCAATATGTTATAAGGGTTTTAAAAGGAAAAGAGCTCTCTCAGGCTTCAAAAATTGTTTTTCCAACTCCTCAGAAGGATAGAAGAGCTAAAGTCACCTTATTGGGAGTAAGGACGAGCTGGATATTGCAGCAAGTTCTGTAACAAAAAAAAGCCATGTCAAATCAGTATTATAAAAGGCATGACTGTGAGAGGAAAGTGAAGTGACACAGGACCCACATCTGTGTACTTTTTCTTGAATCATTTGAGTCCAGAAGATCAGGAATAGTCTGTGGGCTGGAAAAAGCTATCTAGTTCAGACAGCTGATCTGATCTGAAGGAGGCTCCAAAGGCCCCTGGCTCTTCCTTGTGGCTTGGCCTGATCTTCTCTCTGCCAGAGATGTCCAAAACAGGAAAAGGCACTGGCAGAGAAGAAGGATGTGGCAGTAAAAGGAAGAGCTAAGAGTCAGTAGGCAACAATGGTCAGTTTTACAAGCTCAAGTTTTATTAGCAAGTACTGGACTGATGGGAACATGATAAAGATGGCCTATGAATTTATCCAGGCGAGTATTTTTTTCCCTGCTCCTAGCACATTCACAGGTAGAGAAAGGCAGATAAAATGAGGAATGGACTGAAACAAAGGCATTCCTCTTCTCCCCATTGTCAGAATTGGCATTAGACATATACTTGAAATTAGTATTAGATGTGAATGATTCTATGTACTGTAAGATGCTGACTCTTCTGATGTAACCAGGATTTGAAATACACACAGGAGACTCCCTGTAGTAAAAAATGAATACACAAAATAATATTCACAGACTCAGAAAAAAAAGACCTGAGGTGTGACAGAGCGGGCAGGTATGAAGACTCTGTACTAAACAGGAGGAGGATGAGAGTAGTTGTGCTTATGCAGATGTTTAGCTGACTCTGCAAAAAATTTGTGGAGCTCTTAATTGATTTGATAGTCTTCATGCCAAATTTAGAAATCACAGGGGAAAAACAAAGAGTAAAATCAATATACATAGCCTTTAACAAATGATTTTGAAATATTTGTGAATAGTATGCCTTTTTTAATGGATCCGTTTCATCTCTGCATTGTGTTAAAAACAAATACATTTACAGTGTTTTGACAGAACAGTGTAAGATATATTTTAGATATAACCAAAATGCACCTTCCTAAAATCCATCTTATATTTGCTCTGATTATATTTTGTATTTTAGGTGAAATAATGACTAAACACAGCTGGCAAGCGTGGGCCATCTACATGCTCTTAGCTGCAAACCTCTCCGAACAGCAAGCGCTGAAGCAGGCTTGTCCTTCATGCAATGATGCTCAGCTTTGCAACTGCTCTTCCATGGGCTTGGACTTCATTCCCCCAGGGCTCACTGCCAAAATCACTATGTTAAACCTGGCCCACAACAGGATAAAGCACATCCGATCCCAGGACCTGCAGCAGGCTGTGAACCTGAGAGCCCTGCTGCTGCAGTCCAACAGAATCAGCTCCATAGATGAAGACTCATTTCAGTCCCTGGCGAAACTGGAGCTCTTGGACTTATCAAATAACAGCTTGGCTCACTTGTCCCCTGTGTGGTTTGGGCACCTTTTTTCGCTCCAGCACCTCCACCTTCAAGGCAATTTCTACAGAGACCTGGGAGAAAGCTCTCCCTTTTCTAGTCTGAGGAACCTGAGCTCTCTCCGCCTGGGCAACCCACGGTTCTCTGTGATAAGGCAAGGGAACTTTGAGGGCATTGAGCTTCTCAACGAGTTGTGGATTGATGGTGGTAATCTCAGTCAGTATGAGCAGGGAAGTTTGAAATTGATTAAGAAGATAAATCACATGGTCATAAACCTAAAAAATATTAATATATTCTCAGAAATTGTTAGGGACCTTCTACACTCTGTGACTTGGCTAGAAGTGAGAAGAATAGCATTCAGTACCTCTGCTGAAATGCAACTTTTGAGAGTCATGTCTTCTTCTTTCGCAAAGAAAATTTCTTTTAAAGAGACCTTATTAACAGATGCCACTGTGCCTGAGATTGTCAGCATTTTAGAAGACATGCCAAAATTAGTGGAGGTGGAGCTAATAGACTGTAGACTCTTGGGAACTGGACAATGGGAAATGCAGATTCAAGCAAACCAATCACAGACCCTTAGAGTTCTCACAATACAGAAATTATCTATAGAAGAATTTTTCTTGTTTACAGATCTTCAGACTGTGCAAGATCTACTATTTCTTTTTACCAGAGTCACAGTTCGAAACACCAAAGTATTTTTGGTCCCATGCAGAATTTCCCAACATCTTCAGTCATTAGAGTACCTTGACCTTAGTGCTAATTTGCTTGGAGACCAGAGTTTAGAGCATTCAGCCTGTCAGGGTGGATGGCCATCACTACAAACTCTAAATTTAAGTCAGAATTCACTGGGTGACTTAGAAATGACAGGTAGAAGTTTGTCTCATCTAAGAAACCTAATTGTTTTAGACATTAGCCAAAACAATTTTGGTGAGATTCCAGATAAATGCAAATGGCCAAAAAACCTGAAATATTTAAACCTCTCCAGCACTCAAATTCCTAAAGTAACGGCCTGCATTCCCTCAGAGCTGGAAGTTTTGGATGTTAGTGCTAACAACCTGAAGGAGTTTGGACTGCAGCTCCCATTTCTGAAAGAGCTGTACCTCGCAAAAAACCAGCTGAAGACCCTGCCTGGTGCTGCACCCATTCCAAACTTAGTGCTCATGTCAGTCAGGAGAAACAAGCTCAACAGTTTCTCCAAGGAAGAGTTTGAGTCCTTCAAGAGAATGGAGCTGCTGGATGCCGGCGACAACAACTTCATCTGCTCCTGTGAATTCCTCTCCTTCATCCACCACCAGGCTGGGATATCCCAGGTGCTGGTGGGGTGGCCAGACAGGTACGTCTGCGACTCTCCGCTGGCAGTGAGAGGGGCCCAGGTTGGAGCTGTACACCTCTCCCTGATGGAGTGCCACAGGTCCCTCGTGGTGTCATTGATCTGCATCCTGGTGTTCCTGGTCATCCTCATCTTTGTAGTTGTTGGCTACAAGTACCACGCGGTCTGGTACCTTAGGATGACCTGGGCGTGGCTCCAAGCCAAGCGGAAGCCCAAGCGAGCCCCACCCAAGGACATCTGCTATGACGCTTTTGTCTCCTACAGTGAGAACGACTCCAACTGGGTGGAAAACACAATGGTGCGGGAGCTGGAGCAGGCCTGCCCTCCCTTTCGCCTCTGCCTCCATAAGCGGGACTTTGTGCCTGGGAAGTGGATTGTGGACAACATCATTGACTCCATTGAGAAGAGCCACAAAACACTCTTTGTGCTGTCCGAGCACTTTGTGCAGAGCGAGTGGTGCAAATACGAGCTGGACTTCTCACATTTCCGCCTCTTTGATGAGAACAACGATGCGGCGATTCTTGTCCTCCTGGAGCCCATCCAGAGCAAAACGATTCCCAAGAGGTTCTGCAAGCTGCGGAAGATCATGAACACAAAGACCTACCTGGAGTGGCCTCTTGAAGAAGAGCACCAGCAAATGTTTTGG